>NC_064630.1:196025429-196328459 GCF_023864275.1 Schistocerca cancellata
CAGGCAACAGAGCATGCACAATGTCGGCACTAGTACAGTGTATATCCACCTTTCGCAGCAATGCAGGCTGCTATTCTCCCATGGAGACGATCGTAGAGATGCTGGATGTAGTCCTGTGGAACGGCTTGCCATGCCATTTCCACCTGGCGCCTCAGTTGGACCAGCGTTCGTGCTGGACGTGCAGACCACGTGAGACGACGCTTCATTCAGTCCCAAACATGCTCAATGGGGGACAGATCCGGAGATCTTGCTGGCCAGGGTAGTTGACTTACACCTTCTAGAGCACGTTGGGTAGCACGGGATACATGCGGACGTGCATTGTCCTGTTGGAACAGCAAGTTCCCTTGCCGGTCTAGGAATGGTAGAACGATGGGTTCGATGACGGTTTGGATGTACCGTGCACTATTCAGTGTCCCCTCGACGATCACCAGTGGTGTACGGCCAGTGTAGGAGATCGCTCCCCACACCATGATGCCGGTGTTGGCCCTGTGTGCCTCGGTCGTATGCAGTCCTGATTGTGGCGCTCACCTGCACGGCACCAAACACGCATACGACCATCATTGGCACCAAGGCAGAAGCGACTCTCATCGCTGAAGACGACATGTCTCCATTCGTCCCTCCATTCATGCCTGTCGCGACACCACTGGAGGCGGGCTGCACGATGTTGGGGCGTGAGCGGAAGACGGCCTAACGGTGTGCGGGACCGTAGCCCAGCTTCATGGAGACGGTTGCGAATGGTCCTCGCCGATACCCCAGGAGCAACAGTGTCCCTAATTTGCTGGGAAGTGGCAGTGCGGTCCCCTACGGCACTGCGTAGGATCCTACGGTCTTGGCGTGCATCCGTGCGTCGCTGCGGTCCGGTCCCAGGTCGACGGGCACGTGCACCTTCCGCCGACCACTGGCGACAACATCGATGTACTGTGGAGACCTCACGCCCCACGTGTTGAGCAATTCGGCGGTACGTCCACCCGGCCTCCCGCATGCCCACTATACGCCCTCGCTCAAAGTCCGTCAACTGCACATACGGTTCACGTCCACGCTGTCGCGGCATGCTACCAGTGTTAAAGACTGCGATGGAGCTCCATATGCCACGGCAAACTGGCTGACACTGACGGCGGCGGTGCACAAATCCTGCGCATCTAGCACCATTCGACGGCCAACACCGCGGTTCCTGGTGTGTCCGCTGTGCTGTGCGTGTGATCATTGCTTGTACAGCCCTCTCGCAGTGTCCGGAGCAAGTATGGTGGGTCTGACACACCGGTGTCAATGTGTTCTTTTTTCCATTTCCAGGAGTGTATATGTTTATTTTTTTTAGCCTATTGTACCTCTCTTGATACAATCACTACAAATCATTACATGTGCAGATTCCGTTGCTACCTCTGCACTGTTTCCTGTACTTGTCTTGTGCTATAAATACGCTATGTCCATTCTTCTGGAGCATCTATTTTCAGTAAATACTTTGGTTAGCCCCAAGACGTATCACCAACTCCTGCTTCTAGGCAGTTCATGGTCCTGAGTACAATGCCACAAATACCACATACAAACCAGTCTATTGCATCCATAATAACAGAACTAATAAATCGTTTAAAAGTCAAACATACATCTGGCTTGTATGGTGTTACAGAAAATGAGACTTAGAACGAGCAGCGCAGCACCAGGGAGGAAGAAGGCCACAGTCAAAGCCAGCTGGTGCTTCCTCACACCATATTTATGGACGCTGATGCTCATCATGCTGCTTCGTCATGCAGGGTGACCGACTGTGTATGCCTCCACCACAGCACCTCAGACACAGCCACCAGTAGCTTCCTCCATCCACCAGTAGCCCTCACACAGGGGCCTTCTGGTGTTGTTTGTCAGATGGACATCACTCTTCGCCATTTGAACACCGCGGTTCCTGGTGTGTCCGCTGTGCCGTGCGTGTGATCATTGCTTGTACAGCCCTCTCGCAGTGTCCGGAGCAAGTATGGTGGGTCTGACACACCGGTGTCAATGTGTTCTTTTTTCCATTTCCAGGAGTGTACAAACATTTGGATAAATAAGTAGTGCAGCCCTGTTAAATAAGCACAAAATTTTGTTTGAATGAATGAGAATCAGTGCTCATGCTCTGAACTATTGAGACTTGTGAACAAAGAAGCTGTTGACATCAGACTGTGAAAATGACTTCAACAGAGACACTGGCTACGTACTTAGGGATGCATGGAAGTGTGCACTTGACAAGGAAAAAACACAGAGGAATACTTTTCATACTTCACCAACTGATGCAATGGATGGCACTGGAATCAATATTAGATAGGAAGCACAAGCAAAATCTATGGACGTAGAACATGTCACGTCTGTCTGTGCCATCATGATGTACCCCAGCCAATCAGATGACATTCTCTGGGTATAAAAGAAGGAACACTGCCAGTTCATGGCAGTCAGTTTTAGTCTGTGACAAAGATGATGGTGGACATCATTGGAAGCTTGGAATTTTATTCGAATTTGATGCGGCAAATAAACTGAGAAATTTTCATGCAAGGACTCTGATGCGAAAAACTTCGTAACTGTATCACCTTCTGTGTTCCCATTACAGCACTACACGCCTTCTATTTTGCCAACACACCCACAGTCTTTTTACTTCTCTCCTTTCCTGCTCCCCCTCCCACCCCCCCACCACCCTTCCCCTTCCCCTTGCCCTTCGCCTAACCTCCCAACTGCACCTAGCTGCCCTACCCTCTTCCCGCCTCATCCCTATATGCTCCCACAAGCAGCAGTTTATCATCTACCACCCCTACCCTGCTATTCTCCCCCTCCTTGCCCCGACCCATTCTTACCCCCAACAACCGCACTGCTTATCTCATCGTGAACTGTCGCTTGAAGTCTGGCCTCAGCAGCCAGAGACAGTGGTCATGTGTGTGAGAGTTGTATATGCTAAGAATGTATGTGTATTTGTTGTCTGATTAGGAAGAAAGGGTTTTGGCTGCATACTTACTTGTTTAGCAGTCTTCTCATTATGACCGTCTGTGACTCAACATCATCACCACATGTTGAGTAGCAACCTATCCTTTTCATAATATTGTCATTATTCCACCATTCCCATCGTTTGAGTATGAAGGAGATATCAAGGTGGTAAGGTAATGGCCACGGTTCTCTCTTCTAATCAACAAACATACAGGTCAAATACTAGGTGGGAACTGAGGTCCCGGAAGTAGACTAAACAAAGCTCAACTCGAAGACATAATACACATATGATGTTCTGGCCTATCGATCCTATCGACACCACATAGCCCCCCTGCAGTACGGAATACACGTACTCGAAGGAAGGGTGGGGAGGTGGGGGGGGGGGGGGGGGTTGGCGAGAGTTTAAGTGGGTTATAGTGAGTTCCTCCGCATCTAACGGTACAGGCTCTATGGGAGGAGAGCGTGGAGCAAATCCTGGAATGCTGATGTTGAAGTCTTGAAGCGACGTCGGCGGTCCTAGTCATCAGCCGGTGCGGGAGCGCTGGTGTGGAAGGGTGTCGTCGGCAGGGAACCTAATGATCACCTTTCCACTTGGCCTAACATATGCACGTAGGTTGCCACACGTAGCACTTCGAGAGATTGTGAAATGTTTCACTACACGTTATGACACACCACTTAACGAGTCACACGAATTGTCACACGCAAGCAGCACTAATTCGGTATCACCACTAATGATGACAGATATACCACAAATGTCATTAAGATGAACTTGGGTAGAGAGCTCATAAGTAGTGCCTGCTAATGGAGAGGTATGCTGAGCTGGTGGAGTGGGGAAACCATAGCACGGTGAGGGTGGTCTGCTGCGAATAGAGGGGTGAGTGTCAGACGGTGAGGTCTGAGTGGACGTGGCAGGAACCCGCGGGCTGCACCGGTTAGAAGAGCAGCGCGGTGTGCTGTCGCACGAAGATGGAACTGTTATGTTAGAGCCCTGGGAACTGGGCCCTCTACTATGGGAGCCCGGAGGTGGAAAACCCCAGAATGATTGTGGGCTCGTTGACGGGGCTGGTGTAGGCGTGAGTTTACTCGAATCATGAGCAGAGGAAGGAGGCTGAGGGTGGCCAGAGAGCATGGTGTCTTCAATGGTGCGTGAAGTAGGGGGAAACTCGATGTGAGCAGGTTTAATCCTGTTGAGGGAGACAGTAGTTACTGAGCCCCTAATTACGATGTCCATTGTGTTACTGGTTCATTTGACAACTCTGTACAGGCCTGTGTAAGGGGACTGTAACGGGGCTTTTACAGTGTCATCATGAAGGAACACAAATTCACAAGTGTCGAGCGCCTTGGGAACATATATGTGCAGTGGAGTGTAGATGGAAGGGTGCGGGGGTTGAAGCTTGTTACAGTGTAACCTCACCTGTTCTACCAAGGATGGCAGTTCGGATGGTTTGGCGACTGGAGTAGGAGCAACAAGTTCGCCTGGTAGTGTAAGGGACTGGCCGTAGATAAACTCGGCCACTGAGCTCTTAAGGTCTTCCTTGAAAGTGGTCCGCAAACCAAGTAAGACGAATGGCAGGACTTCCGTCCAAAGGAGGCCATGGCAATGTAGGGCCATCTTGAATATCCTATGCCAATGTTACACATGGCTGTTGCTTTGTGGGGTGATATGCTGTTGAATGAATTTTCTTGATGCCGCACAGCCTACATAGTTCAGAGAACAAGGCAGATTCAAATTGATGGCCTTGGTCGGTTGTCAAGTAAACAGGGCAGCCAAAGCATGAAATCCAAGTGTCTATGAAGGATCGGATGTAATATTGGGTAGCAGGGCAGCTTCCACCCAACGAGAGGTTCCATCTATAATAGATAGTATGTATCTGTAACCCTCGGAGGGGATGAGGAGGCCCACCAAGTCAATGTGAAGGTGAGGGAAGTGACTGGGAGGAGCAGTGAAGCTGCCTAGTGGGGGAGATGTGTGCCGTGAAACTTTATTTTGTTGGCACGGAATTCAGGCATGGGTCCAGGCTTGGCAGTTGTGACACATGTTGCACCAGACGAAGTGCTCTGAAATAAGTCTGGTAGAGGTTCTCACACCTGGATGAGCTAGTTTGTGTAATTTGTCGAACACTTGTCTCTGTAGAGGTTTGGGTATGAAGGGACGCAGTGTACCAGTTGATTCGTCACTCCAAACCTTGCCTATGACACCAGGATAGGTGGATCGCACAGGTTTGAGTGACGAGCTGTGATCGGAAATAAGGTCCATAGTGTCCATGTCGGCAGACAGCAGCTTAGGCAAGCTAGAGAGGTCTATTAGAGTTGTGAGAGCACCGACACAAGACAAAAAATCTGCGACCACATTATCTGCAACGTTGATGTATCATATGTCAGAGGTAAATTGTAATATAAAGTCCAAATGATGGAAGCGTCTAGGTGGAGGGTCAGTTGGGGGGTTCTTTACAGCAGCAACCAAAGGTTTATGGTTGGTTAAAATGTAGAAGTCCCTACCCTCAACTTTGACATGAAAGTGTTTCACAGCCTCATAAACTGCCAAGACCTCCCTATCAAAGGCTGAGTACTTTTTTTGAGCACCGCTGAGCTTCTTAGAAAAGAATTCCAAAGGAGAGGTAGTATCTCTGATGGTTTGGCTGAAGACAGCACCTACTGTGGTATCACTGGCATCCATGGTAATAAAAAATGTAGCATCCGGATGCGGGTGGGCAACAGTCACTGTGTTTGCTAGTAGGTGCTTCAGTTCATCAAAAGCTTGTTCCATGGCAGGGGTCCAGGGGACTGGGTGGATTCCAGTCGTATTTTTGCCAGTAAGGGCATCTGTTAGGAGAGCCTGAACCTCGGCTGCGGAAGGCAAGTGCTTCCTATAATAGTTAACTGTTCCGATGTAGCCTAAGAATCTTACCTAAGTCTGGTGCAACTGGAGCTTCTTATTATTCTGTTCAACACTGGCAGTGGTAAGAATATCTTTAACAATCTGCAAATGTTCCTCCTTCTTTTGCAAAGTAGGACTGAAAATAAGAATGTCGTCCAAGTAAAAGAAACAAAAATCCAGATGAAACAGCACCTTCTTTATGAATTTCTGCCAAGTTTGTGCAGTGTTGCAGAGGCCAAAGTGCATGAACCAGTATTGGAAAAGACTGAAAGGTGTTGTAACAGCTGTCTTTTCAATATCCTCTGGTGCCACCGGAATTTGATGATGGCCCTCCTACAGTCCACTACCGAGAAATATTTGGTGCCTGCAAGAGCATGGTTAAAATCTGTGACGTTAGGAACTGGGTACTCGTCTATGATAGTACGAGAGTTCATCTTAGTATAGTCGCCAACCATACACCAGGTGCTGTCACTTTTCGTGATGACATGGATAGGCGAGGCCCGGCATCCAGCAGATGGTTCAATGAAGCCGGCTGTTAAAAGATCGTCTATTTGTTCACAAGCCACTTTCGTGAGTTCTGGCTTGAGAAGGCATGGTCAGCAAGAGATAGGCGGTCTGTCTTGCAAGCGAAGTTGGTGGGCAGTGCCGTCTCTAACCAGGGAAACGTGTGACGCGGTACACGAGGCAACTTTCTGTAGTATAGTGTGCGCAGCAGCTGCTAGGGTGGGTTGTGGCACGGACAGCGAAAGGTTGCATAAGTGCCAACTTTTGGGTGGCTGGGAGTGACAAACAAGTGATCTACGTGAAGGTTGGTACACTGTTTATTAGTAACCGAAGGCGCTGCTGTCGACCTTTGTGGCAGTAGCAGGTGCAAATGAACAGCTGATGGCAGTAAATCAAAAGCATTAACCTGCGCCTGGGAAGTTAGCTGCCCAAGTGAGGAGGGGGATGAATGTGCATTCAAATTAACACAGTTAGAGCTGGCAGGAGCACAGACACTGTACAGTTTATGTGGCACATGGTCGCAAATGCGCTCGGGTGTGAGAACACTGTAGTGGCACCGACTAACCTTGTGTGTTGCTGAGGCATCGTCTGCTGCAAGTTGCTGCCGTGCCGAAGATAACACATTACTTAAGTCATTGAGGCAACGGCATAGCTCAAGTTGTTCCAAGCGCAGGCATGTAGACTCAACACGCTCCGTGAGCCACTTATTGGTCCATGACAAGAGCTCGGTGGAGGGGTTATTACACTTCCTAGCCAGGTGGACCTGTTTAGCAGCACTATTGACACTCGACGAAGCACACGGGATGTGTTCCTGCGTAGGGTGATAGAACACTGTATTCTTGATGAGATCAGGCCACAGTTTGTGGTATCATAGAAAGTCAATGCCCAAAATGTGATCGTCGATGTCAGCCACCAGGAAGGACCACTTCAGGTTGCACTCAGGCGAGAGGGACACTGCATATGAAGTAGAACCTAAGCACGACAAACTAGATGAGTTTACAGCACGTAGAACAATTTTGTGTAGTCAGATCTTTTCGGTAGCAAGACGATATGGAAGTAGGGAAACATATGCGCCCGTGTTGATGAGAAAGTTTGTGCCAGAGTCGCGGACGTAGACTCGTGTTGGACACAGAATGGAGTGTGGGACGGAACCTGTTGTTTACATTGAAGGCGGTGGCACCACTGCCTGCCTGCGGTTGAAGTTTGAGTAGGAGCATGGCGGTTTACAATTGCGTGCTTGTTCCCCAAATTTTGCATGGAAGAAACAGTATTTATGGGAGGATGTCTGCTCCTGCGAGTGGTCAGACGGCGGTGGCCCAGAATCTTCCGCAGAGTCAGATGTGCTGTTGTTGTACAGACATGAAGGTGCTGGTAGTACGGCGAGCTTGACAGACTTAGGTTTAGTGGGGTGTCCACATTGGGGCCCTGGTTGCATTTGGAAACTGGCGTAGCTGCCGGACTGCTGGGCACGGAGTTCACGTAGTAGAGCGGAGTAAGCTCGGTCAGTGGGGCGCAAGCGTTCGCTATTTGGTCTATCTTCATAGGCAGAGATGGCCATTTGGACAGACAGAGGCAGGTTTTCCATCCAAATCTCGGTGAGTGTGGCGTCTGGCATGTCGCATTCACAAGAAGACGAAGGCATCACCACAGCTGGGACGGAGATCTGTCACCGAGGCATTCTTCATAGACGAGCTGATGAACGTTTTCTCTTCTTATATTGGAGACATGTTCCAGTATTGCCTGTTTAGGTGTTCGGAGGAGGTGACTTAACCAGATCATAAATTAAGTTGAGACAGTCGTGGAGGTGGTTCATGAGGCATGTGAAACGGGCATTGTCATCAAGTGCACAGACACTGAAAGTTTGCTCGACCAGGTTGAACCAGAATTCTGGGTGAGCAGGTTTGAATGCCGGAAGTTTTGGTAGGTTCGATGAACTGGCAGTCAAAGAATGCGGGGTGCTGCTCACGTACACAGGAGTAGGCAAGTCAAAGTTAACTCTCCATCGTGAGGGCAGTAGAGAGGAAGCAGACATGCCAGTTGTGTTCATAATAGCTGGAGGGGAAGCACAATTCGTTAGCAGGAAGCCCAGCGTGGAGTGAAGCACGACCGGTTGTTGCAGCGGAAGGTCAAAGTGGTCACGGCGGTTGCTTGACAGTTATTATGCAATTGGTCCTCCACATCTGCAGCGAAATTGTCCATCACAGAATCACTGATGAGCTTGGTGGAACCTGATGTGCTCAAATTACTGTACTAATGAACACTCGGAATAACTGGCTGGGAATGTTATTCATGTAGTGTGCAACCGGCGCAGAGTGATACAGACGTGGAGCTTGCACATTCAAAAAGGCATCCTGTTGTGGCACATTATGAAAACTATGCTCCCCACTATTTACAGTACTTGCATTAAAGTTCAGTATCAGTATGTAGTGGTTTCTTGTACTGCTGTGCAGCGAAAACTGAAGCACTTTGGGGCTAACAAAGCCGGAGTCGGAGACCGCTGGTGTCATGTTCAAAACCACTGCACCTGATGAGGTCCCTGGGTTCTCGAGGCTGTAGGACTGTGGAAATTCACGTTGGGCACTGACTACAGCTGGCATGCTTGAATTTAGTTGCTGTTTCTGGTGAAAACCGAGCAGCAGCAGAGTGTTGTAGAAGGCCATTGTGTAGCAGACAAAGGTCCACGCGGAACGCAGAAGCCGGTGCGGTAGTCACTTTGTACTCGGTTCAACAGATTATTCGAACTCCGGGGTCACCACTGAAGTAGATATCAAAGTGGTAAGGTAATGACCAAGGTTCTCTCTTCTAATCATCAATACTTTTATTATATGACAAACGTACAGGTGAAAGGCCAGGCGGGAACTGAGGTCCAGGAAGTATACAAAACAATGATCAACTCGAAGACATAGTACACATATGATGTTCTGGCCTATTGATCCATGGATTGACACCACAAGTATAAATTTTTATGTTTTATATGAAAAGTCAAGGCATACCAGCAAACACATTTTGCATATTGTCACTGAATTGGTATTGACTTTGATGAACAAAGAAGGATTTGTTGAATCAGCTTGCACTCAAAACAGTTCAGCAGTAAACAGACTCACAGAAGATCATTTTCCTAAATTGATTTCAGATACAGAAACGTCAAAATGCCCTCCAAGGAGAAATAAGGTTCTTGCAGAACAAAGCAATACAAAATCTGGGAAAATGGGAAGAAAAGTACCAGGTACTATTGCGAATGAAGAGTTTGATGTAAGACTTCATTTAGCAATTTGCTTCAAAATTTTTCATACTAAGGCAAACAAGTAACTAAGTATGAAATGATAATTAAATGGACACCCTTGCTGCAAACAGGCGTTGATGTACTTCATTGGGGGCATGTTGAAAATGTGTGCCCCGACTGGGACTCAAACCTGGGATCTCCTGCTTACATGGCAGACACTCTATCCATCTGAGCCACCAAGGGCACAGAGGATAGTGTGCCTGCAGGAACTTATCCCTTGCACACTCCCCATGAGACCCACCTTCCCAACATGTCCACACCACTACATTCGTAGTGCGCCTAATAGATGTTTGCTCATCATGCTCATTACTCGTGGCAGATTAATTTACCAAGTCCCGTACAATTTCAGGCATTGACGTACTGCATTGAGAAGATGTTGAAAATGTGTGCCCTGACCGGAACTCAAACCCGGAATCTCCTGTCTGCAGCAACAAGTTCTTGCTCTACCTCATTTAGAAAAAAATAGACATTTTTTTTTTTTTTTATGAAATTAATACAATTTCATTCTATGGTGACTGATGTTAGTCTATTTTTTTATATTTTTTTATTGACCTTTTCAATAGAACGAACTATACAAAGTTCAGAAAAACTATGACAAAGCACAGTATCTGCCAGTTGAGATACACCCTAGCTTCCCAGTCATCAAAGTGTTAAGAATCATGAAAGAAAGTGAAAACATACTGCATAAACTTTGTGTATGGTTGATTTTAACTCTTACAGTGCAGTGAATGTAGATAATATGTTGAAATTTTATTTAAAATTGAGAGCAGAATGATAGCTCATTTCGTTCTTGAGCTGTAAGACAAAATAAAACAAATGCAGTAAGTAAATTGTTAAACCCCCCACATACAAATCATACTATGGTTTTCACACCTACAACAGAAGCAGAGGTGTCAAACCTAATAAAACAACTTAAAATTAAACATTCATCTGGCTTGGATGGCGTCACAACACATCTCATAAAGGAATGCAGAGAATGTATATTAAAACCATTGACACACATGCTGAATGCTGCGATAGAAGAAGGTATATTCCCAGATCCGCTGAAAGTAAGTAAAGTGAAGCCAATATTTAAGAAAGGGAACAGGGATGAATTAGGAAATTACAGGCCAATATCACTGATCTCAACATTTGCTAAAATCTATGAAATGATAATAAAGAATAGAATTGTAAGTTTTATAACAAAGTACAGTATACTGCATTCATCACAACATGGTTTCAGAGAAGGGAAGTCAACAAAAACAGCATCAACAGATATAATTGAGCACATTCTTAATTTACTTGACAGGCAAAAAAAAGACTTGTGGGATTTTTATGGACCTATCTAAGGTATTTGATTGTGTGAACCACTCAAAATTAATGATGAAATTATATCAGTATGGAATTAGAGGAAAATGCTATGACATACTTAAATCATACATTACAAATAGGAAACCATGCACAGAAATCAGACATACTAGTGGGGGAAATATAACAAACTACAGATCAGAATTGCAAACAGTTAAACATGGTGTGCCGCAAGGGTCTGTGCTTGGGCCAATACTATTTATACTCTACATAAATGACTTCCCTAGCTATATAAATCAGAAACTTATTATATATGCTGATGACACAACAATCATTTGCACAGCTGACACAAAGGAGGAGCTTGAGAAGGAAGCACTCCTGAATATCGAAAATGCAAATAAATATTTAACACAAAACAACCTGTTTACGAATCAGTCTAAAACAATGAATGCAGTATTTCAGACCAAGCATAGTGAATATTATAATATAAATGTTAATATAAATGGGAAGACTATTAAAGAAGTAACCAGCACAAATTTTCTAGGAACTATAATAGACAAACATTTGGCATGGGGGGAGCACATAGATGCACTATGTAAAAAGATAAACAAACAAATCTTCATCATCCATAAAACAGCTAAGACTGTGGATGATAAAGTCCTCAGATCAATGTATTATGGACTTGTCTTCCCACATTTGTCTTATTCAGTTCATATATGGAGAAGTGCACAAGCTGGCTACTTAAAAAGAATATTCACAATTCAGAAAAGGGCAGTGAGATGCATTGCAAAAATACCACCAAGACAGACCTGTAGGCAAGCTTTTGTACACTATAATATTATGACAGTATATTCACTGTACATATACCAAAGCATAATGGCGGTAAGGTCAAGCGATAAACACCTCATAAAAAAAGATGTACACAAACACGGTACAAGAGGAAATGAAAATTACTACATGATAAACAGAAATCTAAAACTGTCTATGACTACCCCTGAAGAAGCAGGCAAAAGGTTTTTTAATAAACTCCCCAAAATCATTAAAAAAGAAACAGACCTAAAATGTTTTAAAAATCATTTGAAACTATATCTCACAGAGAAATGTATATACAGTTTGAGTGAATACTAAGATGGTGTTTAAATATGTTATATCATTACTGAAATGTACCTTTAAAAATTATCATTTCTGTATCTTGTTTGGATTTGTGTGTGTATATAATGTGAAACATGTAATACCTTTGTATGCTTATGGACTATTTCTGTTTAATTATTTGTTTCATGTATATATAATGAAATCAAGTTTGATGTTAATAGCCTATTGTATGACACACCCAATACTTTCAGCTGGATTTTCAGCTGGAGTCCATGGGCAAAGAATAAATAAATAAATAAATATCCAATGGTTGGGCATAGTGCTCCCAGTTCTGTCCATGCAGATTTGCTGGCTACTATGAAATACATATCATCTGTTTTTAAGAAAACTACTATGTGAAAAAAATGATTTTTCCACATTGTACAGTCTGATATCTTCACTTGATAAAGGACTAAATTTCTTTTCATTATATTCCATAGTTACTGTGCTGCATCAAATTAAGTAAAATGTTGCACAAAATTTTAAAAAATATTTTGCATAAGTAAACATACATTGTATAAACTTTGCATATGGTTGATTTTCACTGATATAATGCAATTCCAAAATTTAATTTAAAATTGAGAGCAGTAGGGCATCTTACTTTGTTCTTGAGTCATTCGATTTCATATCCAAAGCATAGTCACATGTGATTTGCCCTTTTATATGTTTATCATGTTGTCATAAAATGGTTCAAGCAATTGAAACGAGTCTTCCCCCCCCCCCTCCCCCCTCCCCACCAAAGGATAGCACCAAATAATGAGGCACATGTTTCAAGTGTTTATAGGATAAATACTTGAAACATTTTTATTCACCAAGATTTGGAAGTAACTCATCTGCAACAGTGACAGATCAGTCGCTCAGGATGCATTCAGATATCCATAGCACTGTAGAAAAATCCAAAAGGCACCTGTTTATATGTCGACAACAACTGGGGAGTGGCATAGCAAGATATGTATACATGCCCGCTTCAGAAAAAGGGATGTATGTAAATGATCTGGGAATCTGAGGGATAGGGTGAACAACAATCTTGATGCTGCTATGGTTTCTAGGAAAGTGTCATGATTATCTGACTGTAGGTGGATACAGGATTACTTATCCATAATTTATATTTGGTATGAAGAATGATGGCTAGCTTTATATGCAGAAAAATGTAGGTTAATGTTGATGAGTGGTCAAAACAGTCCTGTAATGTTCAGGTACAGTATTGCTGATATACTGCATGTCACAATTACAACAATTAAATATCCAGGCATAACACTGCAAAGTGGTACAAACTGTAATGAGCACATCAGGTCAGTAATGGGGAATGTGAATGATCATTTTCATTTTATTGGTACACTTTTAGGGAAGTGTAGCTCATTTACAAAGGAGACCACGTTTAGAAAACTAGTGTGATCCATTCTTGAGTTTTGCTAGAGTGTTTGGGATCTCCACCAGGACAGATTAAAGGAAGACATAGAAACAATTCAGAGGAATGCTGCCAGATTTGCTACCAGTATATTCAATCAACAATCATATGTTGCAGGAAACCTTTGTGAACTCAAATGGGTACCTTTGGAGGAAAGATGACATTCTTTATTTGAAAAATACCATTGAGGAAATTTAGATGATCAGCATCTTGGGATTACTGCAGAATGATTTTACTATTAGCAACATACATTTTGTTTAAGGACCATAAAGACAAAAATAAAAGAAATTAGGGCTCATATGGAGGAACACAGACAGTCATTTTCCCCCCTCACTTCATTTAAAAGTGAACAGGGAAGGGAATAAATAGTATTGGTACAAGGTTCCCTCTGCTATGCACCACATGATCCAAATCCCCATAGGTCACAGTGCATATGCCCCTTCTTCTTTTTGAGAAAGATATAGCAAATCAGGTGCATGGCCATGCACCCTCACATCACACTCCTATGCCAAACGTTTTATGAACCATCTAGAAGAAATCTTCCTAGCCTCCCAAGACCCTAAACTCCTTGCCTTGTTCTGGTTCACTGATGATATCTTCATGGTCGGGACTAAGGGCCAAGACATATTATTCTCATTCCACAAACTCAACACCCTCTCTCACAACTGTTTCACCTTGTCCTCCTCAACACAATGTGTCATATGCCTCAGCACTGACCTCCACCACTCTGATAGCTCCATCCACACCTCCATCCATATCTGTCCATATTAGTCCCACTAACCACCGACAGTACCTGCATTTTGGATGTCTTCCACACCAAAAAATTGCTCCCATACAGCCAGGCCACTAGTCTACAGTGTTATCTGCTCTGAGGGAAGCCCCCTTGCCCAGTATGCTGAAGGAATCATGGTGGCCCTCACAGACAGGCACAATTCTGTCATACCTAATCCACAACCAGATTTCCCAAGCCATATCATGAGACACCCCCCCCCCCCCCCCCCACACACACACACACAAAGAAAACCATCCAGTATCACCATGGACTGGATAAACCAAACCATATCATGTGTCAAAGTTTGCATCATCTATTATCATGACCAGAAATGAAAGACATCGTACTGGAGATCATATCCCTGTGGAAGATCTATGTAGAAGACCTGCCCAATACACCCACCTAGCACTTCCTACTCCAGTCCTGTCACAGGCATATCCTATTCCATCAGAGCAGAGCTGCCTGTGATAGCATCCATGTCATATACTGACTCTGTTCCAAGCACTGCATAGCTTCTTATGTTGGTATGAAACCAAACAGTTGTCCACCAGAATAAATAGCCACCATCTAACTGTCACCAAGAACAAGTTGACCACCCAGTGGCACAACATGCTTCATTTCAGTGGTTGCTTCACAATCTGGGCCATCCAAATCTTTCCCTTGACCACCAGCTTTTTGTTATAACGTCAAGTTTAACACATATATTTCAGAACGACACAACACATATAAGTCACAGAGTAAGTTGACAAGCATGACATGTGTAAATGTTAGCATTCGAATGAGCACTGAGTCCCAGTCTAGCGGCCGCTGCTTGGCTGGCTGCTTAGGTGACGCAGCTGCTGCATGGCCGGCAGACAGCGCCACACGTAGACTACGCGCATAATTGCGCGGCGGCGCTTTGAATGATAGGCGAGTCACAACACTTTTCCCCCCTTTGAAATTGTTGCACTGGTCTTGATGGAGGTGTCCTGCAGATGGCTAACATCCATAGGCATTGTTTGACTTGCCATAAAGTCTCGAGGAGGAGGTTTCCCATACGGACAGAAGTGTCCCCGATGATAACAGGTCGAGGTGACAGGAGACGTAGGGGTCGAATCTGCTGGTGCCCCATGCACCAATCTGCCCGTTACAGCAAGTCCAGTCGATATGACAGGAGACATGAGCGATGCGTCGGCATCCGTTGGAGGAGGAGGCGAGTAGATTTGCTCTGACAGAGGGTGGTTATCCGGTTCCTGCATGGGCACGTCTCCTGGTGGCGTCCGTTCTTGTGCTGGCATCGCAATGACAGTGAGAGAGCTGCATTGCGAGTATTGAGAGATGCCAAGATCCTGAGCGTCAGGTAGAGCCAAAAGTGGTGTAGTGGCATTCGGAACAGGCGTTGCTGGAACACGAGGCCGAAGCTGGTCCAAATGACGCACTGCAACACCCATGTCCGTCTGGATTTCATACAGGCATCTGCCACTGTGTCTTAAAATGTGGCCCGGGCTCCATTTTGGCCGCCTGCCATATCCCCGTACCCAGATGAGGTTGTTGGCGGTGAACCGGCCAAGTGAAGGCACCCGCAGCCGTGAGGTGGAAGGCCGCAGAAGATGAAGTAGCGTGCAGGGCTGTCGGCCATGTAAGAGCTCAGCCAGGCTGTGGTCACCCATGGGGGTGAAACGGTAAGACGCCAGAAACTGGAGAAGCGCATCATCAGCAGCAGAAGAAGTCAGAAGTTTCCGCATCTGAGCCTTAAATTTGCGGACCAGTCGTTCGGCCTCACCATTGGATTGTGGATGGAACGGCGTGGCCGTGACATGCATAACGCTGTGACAAGCACAAAAATCCGCAAATTCGGAAGAGGCAAATTGCAGACCATTATCAGTAACAAGAGTAGAGGGGAGGCCTTCCAAAGAAAAAATGTGGGCGAGAGCACTGGTGGTTGCCACGGTGGTAGGCGACGTGCAATGGACAATGAAAGGAAAGTTAGAGTAGGCGTCAATTATGAGGAGCTATTAAGTACCTAAAAAGGGTCCCGCAAAGTCAGCATGAATGCGCTCCCAGGGCTTCTCAGGCAAAGGCCACGGTGACAAAGATGACTTCGGGACAGCGGCCTGTGATGCACAAGGGCCGCAGGCAGCGACCATGTGTGCTATTTCAGAGTCGATGCCAGGCCAGTACACATGACAGCGCGCCAGAGATTTTGTGCGAGACACACCCCAGTGCCCTTGGTGAAGGAGGCACAAGACCGAAGCACACAAAGACGCAGGTACCACAACACGCGGCAAAGCATTGTCAGTAGAGAGGAGGATAACACCATCCCTAGCCATGAGGCGGTAGCACAAAGCGTAGTAGTTCCGCAACGGATCAGAAGTCTTAGCGGACGGGCGATCTGGCCAACCCTTCTGAATACAGTTTAAAACCCAGAAGAAGGTAGGGACAGAACCCGTAGCAGCCGCCAGCCTGTCCTCAGTGATGGGGAACCCGTCCACAACCCGCTACTCGGCAACATCCAGATGGAAACACAAAAGTTCGTCCCTATCGAATGCCTGATCAGGACCCATGGAAGGCGAGACAGAGCATCAGCATTTGCATGTTGAGCCGTTGGCTGGAAATGAATCTCATAATTGAAACGAGACAAGTAAAGAGCCCAACGCTGGAGGCAGTGTGCAGCCTTGTCGGGAAGTGACGTTGATGGATGAAACAAGGAAACAAGCAGTTTGTGATCCGTAACAAGATGAAATTTTGAGCCATAGAGAAAAACACCAAACTTATGAAGAGCATAAATAATGGCCAAAGCTTCCTTCTCAATTTGAGAATACTTTTGTTGGGCATCCGTGAGTGTTTTGCAGGCATAAGCAATGGGTTGTTCTGAACCGTCAGAAAAACGGTGCGCAGGGACTGCACCGACCCTGTATTGAGAGGCGTCTGTGGCAAGAACAAGATGTTGGCCAGGTTGATAAGTAGCCAGGCATGGGGCCTGTTTCAGCATAGTCTTCAATTTCTGGAAAGCCGCTTCGCATGACGTGGACCAGTGAAAAGGCACGTTTTTATGCAACAGGCAATGCAACAGCTGAGCCACCGAAGCCGCAGACGGTAAAAACTTCTGATAGTATGCTATTTTCCCCAAGAAGGCCTGCAGTTCCTTAATGGATGTAGGGTAAGGAAGGGCATCAATTCCAGCAACAGTTTGCTGAAGCGGACGAATACCATCCCGAGATAGTTGAAACCCCAAGTACGTGATAGATGCCTGAAAAAATTGTGATTTCTGAACAGTACACTTAAGACCGGCAGTCTGGAAAACATGAAAAAGTGTGCGGAGATTTTGAAGATGTTCTTCAGTGGTGGAGCCAGTGACAACAATGTCGTCCATGTAATTGATACACCCAGGGTCAGGGAGCAATAATTGTTCCAAGAATCGCTGAAAGAGAGCAGGGTCACTAGCAACCCCGAATGGCAAGCGTTGGTATTGATAGAGGCCGAAAGGTGTGTTAAGGAACAGAAACTGCTGGGAAGCAGCATCGAGAGGAAGTTGATGATAACCTTCTGACAGGTCAATTTTAGAAAAATTCTGGCCTCCAGCAAGTTTAGTGAACAGTTCTTCAGGACGGCGCATAGGGTAAGTGTCGATGAGGCATTGAGCATTTACAGTGGCTTGGAAATCGCCACAGAGACGAATATCACCATTTGGCTTAGCAACGACAACAACAGGAGAGGACCACTCACTGGAAGTGACAGGAAGCAAGACCCCTGAAGTAGTGAGACAATCCAACTCCCGTTTTACCCGATCACGAAGGGCCACAGGAATGGTCCGAGCCCGAAAAAACTTAGGCCGAGCAGTGGGTTTGAGCGTGACATGAGCTTCAAAGTCATTTGCACAGCCTAACCCAGGAGAAAAAAGGGACGAAAATGTCGTCGACAAGGAATCCAGTTGAGCATAAGGAATAGCCTCAGAGACAATATTGACAGAGTCATCTATGGAGAACCCAAAAACGTGAAAGGCATCAAAACCAAAAAGATTTTCTGTGTTGCTCTGGTCGACCACAAATATGGGAACAGTGCAAATGACAGATTTGTAAGATACCTCAGCATTAAACTGTCCCAAGAGAGAAATCTTGTGTTTATTGTACGTCCGTAATTGCTGAGTGACAGGTGACAGGAGTGGAGAACCCAACTGAAGATACGTCTGAGAATTAATTATAGTGGCAGCAGAACCGGTATCCACTTGCATGCGAACATCTCGACCAAGGATTTGGACAGTGAGGAATAGCTTCCCTGAAAGGGAAGAAGTGCAATTGACAGACAACACAGAATCAGAATCAGCCTCATGTTCATGAACATCATGTATGCGGTCAGATTTGCAAACGGAAGACACATGACCTTTCTTTTTGCAATTGTAACACACAGCCCAACATTGGGGACAATCCTCGCGTGAATGTTTCGTAAAACACTGTGGACATGAAGGAAGTTGCCGGGGGTTTTGCTGCAGTTTCTTAGCGGGTTGTTTACGTTTAGGCCGAGGCTGCACGTGGGAGTGCACTGCGGCCACGTCGGCTGGCTGGGACGTGCTGCTAGCGTCGTCAACAGCGCACAGAGGTTGTATTTACCCATCACCCCACGCCTCTATTTGCGCCCCAGTGGCGCGAGAAATTTCAAAAGACTGCGCAATGGAGAGAACTTCATCTAGAGTCGAATTCACCAACTGAAGGGTATGTTGCTGAACTTCTATGTCGGGCGCCGACCGGATAATAGCATCCCATACCATGGAATCGGCATAGGATTCTTTGTGAATGTCAGTAACAAATTGAAACTTTTGACTGAGGCCGTGAAGTTCAGCAGCCCAAGCGTGATAGGATTGATGTGGCTGTTTTTGACAACGATAAAAGGCAACACGAGAGGCTACCACATGCATTTGCTTTTGAAAATAGACAGACAGAAGCGAGCACATTTCAGCAAAGGACAAAGATGCAGGATCCTTCAAAGGAGCCAATTCCGACAACAACCGATACATTTGAGGTGAAATCCAGGAAAGGAACAGAGACTTACATGGTTGTTCGTCCATGACATGAAATGCCAAGAAGTGCTATCGAAGACGTTTTTCATAATCAGACCAGTCTTCCTCCATCTCATCATAAGGAGGGAAAGGAGGTACAGCCAATGACGAGAAACGCCCCGCATTTGACGCCGCGACAATATCGCGAATCGCCGCTGTTAGAAGCATTTGCTGTTCAAGGAGATTTTGCAATAGTTGCTCGACAGTAGCCATGGAACCCTGTGGGTCAATGGTTAAAAGGAAAAATCCACTACCTCGTTGCCAATTGTTATAACATCAAGTTTAACACATATATTTCAGAACGACACAACACATATAAGTCACAGAGTAAGTTGACAAGCATGACATGTGTACACGTTAGCATTCGAATGAGCACTGAGTCCCAGTCTAGTGGCCACTGCTCGGCTGGCCGCTTAGGTGGCGCAGCTGCTGCATGACTGGCAGACAGTGCCGCATGTAGAGGACGCGCTTAACTGTGCGGTGGCACTTTGAATGATCGGCGAGTCACAACACTTTTCTGAACTAAACAATTGGAGTTACATTGCAACACACCTTTCATTGCTGTAACCATCCTTGCCTGAATCTACATTAACACACTGTCCCCATATGCTCCACCCAACCATTTCTCCTTCCTCTGCCCTGCCACCCCTTCCAACTTCACATCTCCATGTCACTTTCAACATACTCTGCACTCCAATGGCTCTGCTACACATGGATCATATGTGTAGCCCATACACTTGCCACCCCTCAATCCCACATCTCTAGCCAGTATTCCTGCTGCTCCCTCCAAGCCACTAGCTACCCACCCACAACTGCTCTTCCTAATTCCTCCCTCTCTCTCTCCCTCTCCCTTTACCCACCTCACCTGACCATCACCATTCTATCCTAGCCCATCTTCTCTCTCTCTCTCTCTCTCTCTCTCTCTCTTTCTTTGTGTGTGTGTGTGTGTGTGTGTGTGTGTGTGTGTGTGTGTGTGTGTGTTTGTGCTTTATCCCCACAAAGGATTTATTCTGAAAGTTTTCTTTGTCTTCTGTATGTGGCTGTTGACAACTCAATGCATCTGCTATTCAGTAAAATGTCTCCTTTACTCCTAAACAATCTACATTCTACCACTTGCCTGACATATTTAGACAGAAAAATAATCCTATTTTGAACTATTTTGTGTCTTCTCCACTTCAGGGACAATGATAAGATCATTCTTCAAGCCCATGCAGTATCTATCAATTCAAACTTCATCTTCTTTAAAACAGAACGTATCTCTACACCAGCATTCAAATTGTTTTGAGAAGCCACATTTGGCCCTCCACATGATACATCATCCAACCACAACAGTATCTCCATTGCTCACCTGTGTATTTCTCTTCCCATGTTTTGGAACAATGACAGACACTTGCCAGCTCCCTCCTGAATTCTGGGGCTCCACTACATTCAAAATTGCATAGAAATCAAACCACAACTCTGACTTATGCTCTGACTTAACCAATTAAATGTGTTCAAACATTATGAATTATCTTGAAGAAAACAATTTACTGACATATAGTCAGCACCAGCACAGATTCAGAAAATATCAGTCTTATGAAACGCAACCACCTCTTTACACTCATGAAGAAATAAGTCCTATTGACAGAGGATTTCAAATTGATTCCATATTTTTAGATTTCCAGAAGGCTTTTGACAATGTTCCTCACAAGCATATTCTAACCAAACTGTATGCCAATGCAATATAGCCTCAGCTGAGTGACTGGATTCATGGTTTCCTGTCAGAAAGGTCATAGATCATTGTAGTAGATGGAAAGTTGAGTAAAACAGAAGTAACATCCAGCCTTCCACAAGGAAGTGGTATAGGCCCTCTATTGTTCCTAATCTATATTAATGATATAGGAAACAATCTGAGTAGCCCTCTTAGACTGTTTGCAGATGGTTCTGTCATCAAGTGACCAAAACGAATTGCAAAATGATTTAGATAAGATATCTGTACGGTGCAAAAAGTCAGAATTGACTCTGAATAAAGAAAACTGTGAAGTCATTCACTTGAGTACTAAAAGAAATCCGCTAAATTTTGATTATTTGATAAGTCACGCAAATCTGAAGGCTGTAAATTCAACTAAATACTTAGGGATTGCAATTACAAATAACCTAAATTGGAACGATCACACAGATAATGTTGTGGGTAGATCAAACCAAAGACTGTGATTCATTGGCAGAACTTTAAGAAGATGCAACAGGTCTACCAAAGAGACTACTTACACCATGCTTGTCCACCCTATACTGGAGTATTTCTGTGTGGTGTGGGATCCGCATCAGGTGGGACTGATACATGGCATCAAAAATGTTCAATGGTAGCTCATTTTGTACTATCACAAAATAGGGGAGATAGTGCCACAGACATGATACGTGAATTGGAGTGGCAATCATTAAAACAAAGGCATTTTTTGATGTGATGGGATCTTCTCACGAAATTTCAATCACCAGTTTTCTCCTCCGATTGTGAAAACATTCTGTTGGCACCCACCTACATAGGGAGAAATGATCATGATAAAATAAGAGAAATCAGGGCTCACACAGAAAAATTTAAGGGCTCTTTTTTTCCCATGTACTGTTTGAGAGTGGAATGGTAGAGACAGCTTGAAGATGGTTCATTGAACCCTCTGCCAGGCACTTTATTGTGAATAGCAGTGTAATCACATACATGTAGATGAAAATTTTGCACTACATTTTTTTAAGCCTAGTAAACAATAATTTATTTTTTTATTAAGTTATGTAATGTTATAGTCGGTAATGAGTCTGGGCAGGGAAATGTTATGTCACCACCAAGTCTCAAATAGAAGACAAATCGTAACTTTGAAAGATGAAACAGTGTAGGTGGCAGAGGATCAAACAGGTAAGTAGAAATCAGTGGATAAAACAGGAGATGTTGAATCTATTTGAGAAAACATTAAAAATTTATCATCTGATGTAGGCAGAAGAGAATAGACATGTCTAAAACATGTTGTGCAGGTATAGGTGATTTTTTTAACATATAAGAGTGTTTGGGCAGAAATTGTACCCTCAGCAGTCTTGTATGATTGAGCAAGACATATTTTGAAGTCAGCTGGCCAAAATGTAATTGGCATTTGTTAGTTGCTGTATTAGTGTGACACTGTATTCATTTGTTGGGCATTTGTATGTTTGAATTACTCCTGGAGCATCAAACAGCAAAGTGGGGTCTCCTTAAGCAAGCTTGTCTCATATACAGAGCTTCATTGAAGCCTGGAGTGCCAGGGGCTGCATCATGGAACCCTCCTGGAGCAGTTCTTTCCTAAGGGGCTTCTCAAGAATCAAAGAATACATTGTAGAATCAATATAAAACATTCCAGTCACTTCCCAGCTGGTGTTGTTATGTTGTTTCTGACTTGAAAACATCTCACTTTTGTTAATAAGATAATTTGATGTTTAAGGATCGATACATATATAATAAAGAAAGGCATTGTACAGTATACATACTTTCTATTGGTAGTTTGGAAACATTGGAAGAAGAAGAAGATCCCCCCCCCCCCCCCCAGGGTAGCCACCTGAGCAGTTCCAGAACCTAACTGCAAGAAGTTGCAATTTGTCAGCATGAATCCTTGCAAGTGGCGCCCTGGCCATACAATCCTGCCAACAGTCAAATTATAATATCACAAACGTAGCAATTTCTCAACTTAAATTACAACTGAAAGAAGATAATAACTGGTTTGGCAGCAATCTTGCAGTGATTGGTATTTACGCATGGGAAATTTGCTGTGTGCAAACAATACTAAGAATTGACATCAATTACAAAAAGATTTTCTCAGGTGGCATGCTTCATAGTACAGCACTATCAGACATCAGGGTGCACAACAGTGTAAAGTTCAACACATGATTAATAGTGGTCACAATAGAGGAAGACAGTCAATCATAAAGTGACTGAAGAAGAATTTAAAAGTGTTATGGTATAATGTGAAGATTTTTTTTTAATGAGTGATTTGAGCTTAGCAACACCAGTCAATAAGGGGTTGCTATGTGAAATGATGAGAATCAATAAGCTGTCACTTTAATGTGACATGAATAATTAATCAGTGTTGCTCCAGTTCCAATATTTTACTTTATTGGCATCTGCTAAGTTGTCGGTACCTTCACAACAAGAGTAATTGGCACTTAGAAGGTCTGGTGTCAGTGATTTTGTTCATTCATCATCACAGTCAGCGAATATATCAGTGGCAGTTGGTAGTGTTCACAGTGGCAGTATAAACACATTGGGACTCTGAGCAGCTGTGCTCACCTCTACACACCTTCAGTAGCAGTTACTGCAAAACATCAGTAACTAACAACCATGCAGTGGGTCTGGCATATCATGTATTTGTAGCTTACACTACAATTTACTCTGGACTCAACATTAAGAATAGGAGGAACCAGTATAGAAAATGTATATATCTTAAGGTAGTTACTATAATTTGTGTTAATGCCTGTAGCTATGCAGTGATAGTGAACAAAGAGACAATCGCGTCATTAAAAGAGAAAGGTATGATTATGGAGGGATTTATGCAGGCAGTATTTGTACAATTTTCACACATTAGCACAAGGTTTATGCAACTCGATCAAAAAATGAATATTTAACACCATATCAAAACAAATCCACACTCATGAATAATAAAGACACAAATTTTGAAGAACGAGTGAATGACAGACTTTTAATCATGGAAGGAAACATGTCAAAATTTACATTGAAGATAAATGGGAGAAATGATCATTTTGAACAAAGTTTATATGGGGGTTTCAGTCATGTAGCAGAGGTAGATGAATGGTTGGAGATAGTAGAACATAAACTTGATAGCAAACTGAACTACATACATGCAACAAAAGACACACAGGATGATCTACTGAAGAGGACAGATACTTCAGAGAAAAAACTTTTAGAAACAAAAACTAATTTACACAAAGTTACAAGTTGGCACACAAATGCAATAATGATGATGATTAGCAGGTTAGAATCCAGAATACAGAAGTTAGAATGAAACAGTGAATTTGTGATTAATAGTACATGTACTGATCCTGACAACAGTACAAGAACTTCAGCAGATCCTCTTTTTAGTTTGTCACCTGTGAGAATTCAAATGATCTTGACCAACTCGGAAGAGACAAATAATAACACACATTCAAATAATGCAATCATCAACATACTGAATTCCAATTATGTACATCAAGAGGAAAGAAAAACCTGCAATGCTTGTTCAAATAAAAGTAAGTCACAGTTTAATACAGACGATGATTTTTCCATTGTGTTGAGTAGGGGATTAAACCATAAGTTCCCAAGTTCTCCTCAACTGGTTAAATACATGCGGAGATTTTTCTGAAAGCATTTAAAGGAATGCTATCCAAAATTTGGAGTGTAATTAGATATTATTTGTTATCAGTCATTTAATAGGAAATGTGGCACAATGGGGCATGCTCAAATTACATGAATTTAGAACCTACAGCAACTGTGAAGGCAAGTTTAAATCAAAATATTGGAACATTGGAGCTCAGAAGAAATTACATTTAATTTATTAGGGTCCAAACTGTGTAATAACAGTAACTGGAAAGGCTACTGAGACTTAACAGAGTATCAGTTAAATAAATCTCAGTAACTAAATGACCGTATTAGGGAAGAACATTTGCTAGAAGTAATTATACGTTGATTACCATGGCAAGTACAAGATAAACCCCCGGGTGGGCTGGGGAGAAGTGAGTAGTGTCTTGGATTAGCTTGAACAATTAGATACTACAGAAACTCAGTCTGATTGGTATTATTCTAATGATAACTTATCTGAATCTAATAAAATGATAAACAAAATAATAACAATAATGGAAGGCCAAGAAATGTTAGAGCTGAAAATAACAAACAGAGACATATACAGTAAAGGCAGCTGTGGAGGGTCAATCTCACAAACAATAATAACATCAATAATCCTAGGGAATTTTGACTTACAGTGTCTGGCAATGCCAACTGTAATAAGACTTGGGGGAAACTACAGAGCTTCCAGGGAGGGGCTCAATCCCCAGAAGCTGTTGAAAATTAGCTGCAGCTATTGTATTCTAATTTCATAAGGTATAATATAAGGAAGAGTATATTTGGTGAATTATTACAAGAAAAGGAACAAAATGTGAAAAAAAAAAACATTTACAACCAAAATTGAGAAGAACAGTAGGTGCCATTCCAGTGACCATTACTGTAGATTTTGGTAGTGAAATTTGTGTTATTGATCAATACCTCTCAGATCAGCACAATATGTTGTACACATTCTCTAGACTACCTGTAAAAGGATTAAACATAGTGGGAATTACAGGATCAACAGGTAAGCAAATCTCTATAGTGTTATTAGTGAGATATACTCTACAAAATTATGGCTTTGAAAACTTAATTTTGTTAGTACCCAAAATTAATATACTGGTAATTATAGGAACATATTGATTACTGGAATATGTTTTTGTTGTTGTGGTCTTCAGTCCTGAGACTGGTTTGATGCAGCTCTCCACGCTAATCTATCCTGTACAAGCTCCTTCATCTCCCAGTACCTACTGCATCCTACATCCTTCTGAATCTGCTTAGTGTATTCATCTCTCGGTCTCCCTCTACGATTTTTACCCTCCACGCTGCCCTCCAATGCTAAATTTGTGATCCCTTGATGCCTCAGGACATGTCCTACCAACCGATCCCTTCTTGTAGTAAAGTTGTGCCACAAACTCCTCTTCTCCCCAATCCTATTCAATACCTCCTCATTAGTTATATGATCTACCCACCTAATCTTCAACATTCTTCTGTAGCAACACATTTCGAAAGCTTCTATTCTCTTCTTGGTCCACCCCTCGTGGTAGCGTTCTCGCTTCCCGAGCACGGGGTCCCGGGTTCGATTCCCGGTGGTGTCAGGGATTTTTCCTGCCTCGAGATGACTGGGTGTTGTTGTGTCATCTTCATCATCATCATTCATCCCCATTACGGTTGGAGGAAGGCAACGGCAAACCACCTCCATTAGGACCTTGCCTAGTAAGGCGGTGCGGGTCTCCCGCATCATTCCCCTACGCTCTGTAAAGAAGCATGGGACTTCATTTCATTTCATTTCATTCTCTTCTTGACCAAAGTATTTATTGTCCATGTTTCACTTCCATACATGGCTACACTTCATACAAATACTTTCAGAAACGATTTCCTGACACTTAAATCTATACTCGATGTTAACAAATTTCTCTTCTTCAGAAACGCTTTCCTTGCCATTGCCAGTCTACATTTTATATCCTCTCTACTTCAACCATCATCAGTTATTTTGCTCCCCAAATAGCAAAACTTTACTTTAAGTGTCTCATCTCCTAATCTAATTCCCTCAGCATCACCCAACTTAATTCGACCAGATTCCATTATCCTCGTTTTACTTTAACCATACAGTAAATCTGCATGCCCTCAGGAAAAATTATAGCTGTAGTTTCCCCTTGCTTTCAGCCATTCGCAGTACCACAACTGCAAGGCCGTTTTGGTTAGTGTCACAAGGCCAGATCAGTCAATCATCCAGACTGTTGCCCCTGCAACTACTGAAAAGGCTGCTGCCCTCTTCAGGAATATAGTGTTATTATATTTCAATAAGGGTTTATGAATGTTTCCTTACGGCATAGATAAGACAAGAGCACCACTACATTTTTGTGCAATGGTTGTGCACTGTGATAAGATGTACTGGAGTGCTGAAATGGTTATGTACAATAATACAGAGAGTTGTATAAATGATTATAATATGAAAGTTAAGGAGGAAAAATAATGAATATAGTTATCAAGGCACCAGGAACATCATTAAATTGAAGTCAGACTCAATGTCATTATTGGCGTCATAATGTAAATAGATAGATAAAAATTCTACTCATCAAGCAGCGGCAGGAGAGCAAGCACACAAAAAGGTTTAACTTTTACAAGCTTTCAGAGCCAGTGGCTCCTTCTTTGGGCAGAGAAGTTGAAGGGGAAGGAAAAGGACTGGAGAGGTTTAGGAAAAGGGATACAGTTCAGAAAAATCACCCAGCACCCCTTGTATCACTAGCGTTCGAGAAGACAGCCATCTTACCCGCATGGCTGTAATGGATGGTGCAGCCACATCTCGATCCCTGAGTCAATAGATGGGGACATTTGCAAGACAACAACCATCTGCATGAACAGTTCAACAACATTTGCAGCAACATGGACTACCAGCTCGGAGACCATGGCTGCGGTTATCCTTGACGCTGCATCACAGAGAGGAGCACCTGCGATGGTATACTCAACGACGAACCTGGGTGCACGAATGGCAAAACATCATTTTTTCAGATGAATCCAGGTTCTGTTAACAGCATCGTGATGGTTGCATCTGTGTTTGGTGACATCGCGGTGAACGCACATTGGAAGCGTGTATTTGTCATCGCCATACTGGCATATCACCCGACGTGATGGTATGGAGTGCCAGTGGTTACACGTCTCGGTCACCTTTTATTTACATTGATGGCACTTTCAACAGTGGATGTTACATTTCAGATGTGTTATGACCAGTGGCTCTACCCTTCATTCGATCCCTGCGAAACTCTATGTTTCAGCAGACTAACGCATGACCACATGTTGCAGGTCTTGTACAGGCCTTTCTGGATAAAGAAAATGTTTGACTGTTGCCTTGTCCAGCACATTCTCCAGAACTCTCACCAATTGAAAATGTCTGGTCAATGGTGGCCAAGCAACTGGCTCATCACAATATGCCAGTCACTACTCTTGATGAACTGTGGTATCGTGTTGAAGCGGCATGGGCAGCTGTACCTGTACACGCCATACAAGCTCTGTTTGACTCAATGCCCAGGCATATCAAGGCCTTTATTACAGCCAGAGTTGGTCGTTCTGAGTACTGATTTCTCAGGATCTATGCACCCAAATTGCGTGAAAATGTAATCACATGTCAGTTCTAGTATAATATATTTGTCCAATGAATACCCATTTATCATCTGCATTTCTTCTTGGTGTAGCAATTTTAATGGCCAGTAGTGTACTTTGAATGATACATGTGTGACCAATTTGTTTCATTAAAGCCTCAAATGTTGGGGAAAAAAGGCAGAAGCGAAGTTGTACACCTTTTACTATATAGCATAATATCATAATATTAAGAACCAAAAATCAAAATACGCAATTGACTGCTTCTTCGTGGTTTGCCAAAATACAGCACTCCTGACTGAAAAGATTATATCTCTACTTGGCAAACACTCTAAGATTGTTGTTGAATAAAATGGTTTATCATTCTTTACAGAAATTCCATTTTTTATGGAGCAAAATTCAGAAAACGCAGTATTATGCACAATAGCATAATATCATCGATTAAAGACAGACAAAATTTATTATTATGCAGGATTAAAGTGTAAAACATGTCATATTAAGTATAAAAAAATCAAAATATGCAATATGCATCAATTTACTTCATATGAGGGCAACATATCCAAACATCACGAAAGAACATGATTATTTGGGAGAAACGTATACTCAGTTGCAAATATACTTAGACTTCAGCAACACAAATTTTTAGTAAGAAATGAAAATGTTTGCCAGATCAGAACTCAGACCGAAATTTCCCACTTCACACGACCAGTCACCTTAGCCACTTTGGCTATCCGAATATCCTCCAGGACCAACCTACACTTCCATATGTCCTGCTCTCCAACAGTTTCAGTAATTCCCACACAAGGTAAGAATTTATTATTTTTGTCAGGGCCTGTCTAGGTATGTCATACTGTTTGCAGTGTCCTGTGTACTACAGTGTAGTATGCAATGACCTTTAGGTATGCATGCATGCCTGTCTGAGGAAACAGACACTGCTATGACCCACAGCTGTATGAAATGGAAGAAACATATTTGCAATTACAAGTAAAATTAAACTTCATCAGCACAAGATTCTAGTAAAAAATGAAAATTTTTGCTGGACTGGGACTTGAACCTGTAATTCCCACTTCAAGCAACAGTTGCCTTAGCCTCTTTGGCTATCTGACCACATCTCCAGGATGAATCCAAATATCCATATGTCACTGTGTGTCCACATGTGGTAATTTGGTTTTATCAAGCCACAAAATAAATAATACCAGAGTTTGAGGAGTGCAATCAACATATACAAAAACATGCATTTTCATGTAAACATAAGCTTTAATAATAACTAGTTTCTTGCTTCTATAAATTTGCTTCTATAAATTTTTTAAAATCATGTCATCTTGCTTTCAGTTATTAAGGATTTTATTTCGGAACTCCAATTTCACCATTAAGTCATTTTCAAGCACAAGAAAATGGCTTAATGCCAAAATTGCAATAGTAAAATAAAATTCTTAGCAGCTGAAAGCAAGACAACATCATTTAATAATGACTATAACCACAGTGGGTTGGATTGCATGTTATATTGTAAATACAACAATTTTTTAAATATTTATGCAACCATTTGTTACTCATGAATTTTAAGTACTATTTCTGCAAATTAAATAAGTAAACAAGACAATCAACAGTTGCCATGATGATGAAAAATACAGGAGGAACAATGATTTCATGATTACTGTAACAAAAAGAGACATCCAACTTTCAGCCTCGTCACCAACAATTTCTAACTGCCTATACTAGTCAAGGCACAAGGCAGTTGTGCAATGCTTAAAAAGGAACAAACTGCACATATGAAAAACATCTGACCAATCACAGGCAACCATAAAGTTGTCATGGTAATGGATAGAAATTACGGACACTCTTGAACACTATTACATTATTAATCATGTGCTGGTCTGTTTGCTACATACTTCACAGTAGATCATATGTCTATCAGATGTAAAGTGCAAAAAAAATTGAGTCTGCAGGAGTATTTGAGAACCATCTGAAGTCTCAGTTTTCAGCATAGTACAATGTACAAACTCCATTTTACACTTTAAGGACTTATACATGTTGTGTTGTTGGTAATAGTTTCATAGACACCAAGCAAGAGGGGTAGATGTTGCACTTTACATTTTTTTCAAGAAACCAGAGTTGGGAAAGTAACATTCCATTTATTCTTTTCCTATTGTATCCCTCAACCAGTCAAGATCAGGACATCAGATATGTTGTAAGAAATGTGTACATGTCCCTCAGTAAAAATTGGAAGAAAAATGTCTTGCTCAAGTGTTGAATTTACATAAAAATTTAGGACGAACACCCCTTGATTACAAAATATGTTAAATTAGGCTCTACAATCAAAATAGACTTCATTAAGTCTTTTAAACTTGTCAGTTTTGGATGGTGTCAGTTTTGAAATGAGTAGGCCAATATACAAGCTTTTATGTACACATCATTTTAAGATTAAAATAGGTTTTACCTCAAATCTGAAATCTAGTAATGAGAAGGGGGTTTTGTATTAAAATGTACAGATAATAAAACAATAATGTTAAAATTGCCACATTCATATTGCGATAATTAACACCATGATACAAACCATAAAGAATCTCAATTTGTAGTAGTTGGCTTTTAATGGAAACTCTAACACTTTTTTTTTCTGCTGTACCGACAAACACACTTTTGTAGACACTCTGGGGGGTGGGTTATAAATCTATGTTCTGATAAAACTGTCAGATAGACTTATTCAGCCCAATTGGATTATTACAAAATTTTGATGAATACATCTATGATAAGTTGAATCATACCGACATCTTGAACAGTTTTCTTGGCTGCAATAGTGCAATCAGAGCATTTTTAACAAATCTAGTTCCGTATTATTATTATTATTATTATTTTCCAGAGGAATAGATGTACTAACAAGAACTGGTCTTTGAAATTTGTAAATTAGCAATTTGTTATATTTTGTCTAAACTCAGGAGATGCTACGTATTTGTTTCAGAGTTTCTATAGTGAATGTGAAACATTTACCAGCTCTCAAACTGAACTTCCACTTCTATCAAACACTTGTTCTGCAGAGCAGCAACCAAGCAATTTTCTTCTGTCTAGAGTGTCTGAAGAAATCACGTTAATTCCCTCAAGTAAACAAAGTCTTTCACAAGTTGTCATAGGAAAAACTGTGAAGAATATCTTCAAATATCCTATATCAGTGAAGACCAACAATCTAGAGAAGTCCCACATAGTGAAGTAACTCTTTATACCAGCTAGATCATTTAAATTTCCTGCAACTCAGTGCAATATAAAGAATCTTAAATTCCAAAATTATTGACTTGAAATATGGGAATGGCTGGCTTATTCAAAGAAAATGATGGCACTTTTTGTAAGCACTGCATTCTTTGTGCATCAGCATGTCTTGGAAAAGGTGACTAACCTACTCTGTGGCAAATGCTTTATTAACAGGTCAGCTCTTAAGAAATTTAAAAGATGCACTCAACAAATTCCAATGTCATTCCAATGAAAGTTACTACATATCCGTTGTAGTTTCTGCTGATAATTTACTGTTATTTCACGTAAAATAGAGGCCACTGGTGTTTGTTTGAACAACAAAAGAAGGAAAGAAAAAGTAAAGAAATAGATCTGCTTTTTTGCTTATAACAGAATAAGTGACATTTTGTAGAGAGAATGAACTACCCCTCCAAGGAAATAATGATAGTGGCCTCATTACCCCTGGAATTCTCAGCAAGAAAGATGTAAATTTTCGAGCCTTAATAAGATTTCATGCTAAATATAATGAAGGATTAAAAAATCATCTATTAAACAGCTCAAGAAATGCCACTTACATATGTCCTGAAATACAAACTAATATTACAAATATATGTCGCTAGTTGATTCAAGAGAATTAGTAAATGATACTAACAGCACTGAGTGTGTTTCTGTTATCTGAGATGAAACACTTGATCTGTCTGATCAGGAGCAGTTTTCTTCATGCATATAACATTTCATTACATTAACATGTGTTCCACAGATCATGAATATGACATTTCATAATGATGTGGAAAGGGTGAGTTTAACATAAGTTTTCCTTACTCAGTATAACAAACATTTAAAAAAAAAAAAAACATCTATTGAGTAGAATGAGTTGTTATCCAGAAAATCTTTTAATTTGTTTTTAAATGTTGGTTGACTAACTGTCAGACTTTTGATACTATTTGGTAAATGATCAAAGGTTTTTGTGGCATCATAATTCACCCCTTTCTGTGCCAAAGTCAGATTTAACCCAGAATAGTGAAGATCATCCTCTCTTCTAGCATTGTAGTTATGCATGTTGCTATGCTTGGGATGGGTTTGTAAGTGACTATATGTACTGCAAAGGTGCAGTGAATATCCTGAGTTCCTTAAATAAATATCTGCAAGGTGATGTTGGGTGGGCTTCAGCTATTATTCTGATTACACCCTTTTGTACAATGAATACTTTTTCTCTTAATGATGGGGAAAAAAAAAAAATGTGGTCGTGCGGTAGCGTTCTCGCTTCCCACGCCCGGGCTCCCGGGTTCGATTCCCGGCGGGGTCAGGGATTTTCTCTGCCTTGTGATGGCTGGGTGTTGTGTGATGTCCTTAGGTTAGTTAGGTTTAATTAGTTCTAAGTTCTAGGCGACTGATGACCTCAGCAGTTGAGTCGCATAGTGCTCAGAGCCATGAAAAAAATTGATGTCATATGAAAGCAGTGAATGAAAATAGGTGTAGTAGGTCAATTTACTCATATATATTCATCACCAAAATTTTCAATAACCCTAATAGCATAAGTTGCTGAACATAACCATTTTGGCAGACCATCTCTGTATTTCTTCCAATTTAATTTCTCATCAGTGCACACACCCAGATATTTTGAATATTGTGCCTTACCAACAGACTTCTGTTCAGAGTCTATTTTTAACAATGGCATTATACCATTTACTGTACAGAACCATGTGTACTGTGTTTTCTCGAAACTTAGTGAAAGTCCATTTGCCGAGAACCATTAAATAATTTTCTGAAAGATGTTATTTTCAATTTCTTCAGCTGATTCTTACTTGTTGCATGTGATTACTATACTTGTATCATTGCCAAAAAGAACTAGCTTTGCATATTCATGAATATAGAGTGGCAAGTCATTAATATATTTTAAGAACAGCGAGGGACCCAACACTGAACCTTGTGGAACACCATTCTTGATGCCTCTCCAGTTAGAAGACTCTGCTGATTTTTGCTGACTATTTTTACTGTTAATTTCAACCTTCTGCATTGCTCCAGTTAAATATGTTTTAAACCATTTCAGCACGGCCCACTCATACAACAATACTTCGGCTTAGCTACAAGAATTTCTCGATTCACACATTCAAAAGCCTTTGAGATATCACAGAATTTCCAAAGGGGTGATGCTCAGTTATTCAGACCATTTAGTATTTGATCAGTGAAAGCATATATAGCATTTTCTGTTAAAAAGCCGTTCTGAGAACCAAACTGACATTTCGTTAGTACTTCATTTTTATAAATATGTGATGCTGCTCTTGAATAAATTACTTTTTCAAGAAATTTGGTTAACACTTTAAGTGAGATGGGTGGTCATTGTTAGCATCAGACCTATTCCCAACCTTATGCAATGGTTTAATAATAGCATATTTCAGTCTATCTGGAAAAATGCCCTGTCTCAGTGAGCTACTCAATATGTGGGTCAGACTCATGCTTATCTGTTGGAAACAAGCTTTTAGCACTCTGTTGGAAATGCCTTCAATTCCATGTGAGCTTTTACTTTTGAGAGAATTCATTTTTTCCTAATTTTAGTAGGATAGATTGGTTGAATTTCAATATTATCAAATTGCACAGATATTACCTCTTCCATATACTGCCTTGCATTTTCTAATGAATAGATGGATCCTATTTTCCCTACAACACTTAAAAATTATTATTAAAAATGTTTTCTATTTCTAACTTTTTGTTAACAAACTTTTCAGTGAGTTTGATAGAAATACAGTCTTCCTTGCCCTCCGTTGCCCTGTTTCCCTTTTAACAATATTCCAAATTGTTTTATTTTTATTATCAAAGGACCTCATCTCAGATGTAATGCAGATACTTCTGAACTTTTTAAAAACTTTCCTTAATATAGTATAGTATATTTTATAATGTTTCACTGTTACAGGATCATTACTCCTTGAAGCTATAAATAAGCTAAAAGAAGAAGAATACTATCCTCCTGTATTAAGGGAAGAATTTGTTACTTTTTTCACACTAACAGGCACGTGTTCAGATAATGTTGCTACACATATTCTTGATACTTGCAATTGTTTTGGCACTGATTTAGAAAACTGGTATGTCAGGGTTATGATGGAGCTTCGTGAGTGTGTATAATACAGGAGCACAAACTACAAAAACCTCATTCTCAGTAACTCTCTTAACGTTCCCTTCATAAAAAAACAATCTTGGTGTTATAAAAGAGCCAATGGCTTGCTGCAGTCATAACAGCAGTTCACATCAGATCACCGAAATTAAGTGCCGTCAGGCCTGACTTGCAGTGGATGTGTGACTGTCCGGGTCTGCTGAGTGCTTTTGGCAAGTGGGGTACATTCAACCCTTGTGAGGCAAACTGGAGAGTTTATCGATTGAGAAGCAGCAGCTCCAATCACAAACCTGACAATGGCTGGGAGAGTGGTGTGTTGACAACATGCCCCTCCCTATCTGCATCCAGTGATGCCTAGCGGTTGAAGATGATAAGGTGGTTGGTTGGTACTACTGGACCTTCTGAGTCCCGTTTGATTGGAGAGGAGGAGTGTTGTAAAACAAGTCACCCAATTTTTCAGGCACAATACTCAAGTTAGAAATCTTTTGAAAGAAAATATAGCAAAAATACTTCCCAAACAAAAAGTCATTATTGTTGGGTATCTGTCACACCAGATTTATTGAGTGCTAAACTTCACTTAATCTTTTTATTGAACTTCGTTTTGCAATTGTTCAAAGGAAGCTTTACAATTGCTTTGCTAGTTACTGAACATCTTTTCACCTTTACATTTAAAATTTCAATGTATTTCCAAAATCCTCAACAGAGTCTGCCCTCCCCTCTGACTTTAGTGACAAAATTCTTGAAAATTTGAAGACCATCACTTGTAAAATAAATTTGACAATGAATAACACAAGATATTAGAAAAATCATCAACCTTAGATAAAGAAGAGTTTGAATCTTTTATCAAGTTACTAGATGATAAAGAAACAAACTGAAAGTGACAACCACCCACATAACTCTCCTGAAGTGTATTATGGAAGAGCAATATTTGTGCCAGCAATAGATGGACTCATCGAAAATCTGGAGATTTTGTAGAAACAAGGATTTCTTAATGTTATCTATTAGATATCATCATAAGAATTTAGATTAGCTACTTGAACTGAAAGTTCACTTTGAGACAAGAACAGAGCAGAGTACACATTATGGTGTGAGAAATAGTGTCATTAAGAAAAGTCTCTCCTCCCACTAAAACTTATGTTTGTTAAAAAAAATGGTTCAAATGGCTCTGAGCACTATGGGACTTAACATCTATGGTCATCAGTCCCCTAGAACTTAGAACTACTTAAACCTAACTAACCTAAGGACAGCACACAACACCCAGTCATCACGAGGCAGAGAAAATCCCTGACCCCGCCGGGAATCGAACCCGGGACCCCGTGCTCGGGAAGCGAGAACGCCACCGTGAGACCACGAGCTGCGGACTATGTTTGTTATTTAACAATGAAAATAATCAGTTATTGATAATATAATGTAAATGGATTGGGGGAACATATACACACAAACGGATTTAACTCTTACTGCCACTTGGTGAGTAGATTTTGTTAATGTTTGTTATTGTTGCTTCTAACAAGAACTTCTGTCCAAACATACAATAACTTTTGTGTGTACTTGCATCTCTACTACTATCAACATGTCAAGGTGAGACACAATGAAACAAGTGAAGACTTACTTGCAGAACATAATAGGTAATGAAAGACTGACCAGACTGACAATGTTAGCACACTATCCTCCTCCTTTTACAGCAGAAGATGTCTTGAATGTCATGGCAATAGGAAGAAAATGAAAACTTTTACTATATTACAAGATGTATTTGCAAACTGCAAGTGTGGTGGCACAATAGCTACAAAATTTACAGGAAACATATGAAGATTTGTGCCAGACTGGGACTTAAATGCAGTTTTCTTGCTGGTCACAAGCAATTACCTTAAACACTTCAGCTACCTGAGCACACTTACAGAACAGACCCAAATCTGCAAATTCCCCAGTGCCTGCATCCCATAGTGCTCACACAATATGTGATTTCACACTGGAAGAGACTTATTTATTTTTGTCATGAGCAATTACCTTCAACACTTCAGCTTCCATCTGCAGGTCGTGGTCTTGCTGTAGCATTCTCGCTTCCCGCACACAGGGTCCCGGGTTCGACTCCTGGTGGGGTCAGGGATTTTCCCTGCCTTGAGGGCACTGGGTGTTGTTATGTAGTGTTATCATCATCATTCATCCCCATTATGGTAAGAGGAACGCAATGGCAAACCACCTCCACTACAACCTTGCCTAGTACAGCAGTGTGGGTCTAAGCTCCTCGGAGTATGGGACCTCATCATCATCATCTTCAGCTGCCTGAGCACACTTCCAGAACAGACCCAAATCTGCAAATTTCCCAGTGTCTGCATCCCATAGTGCTCACACAATATGCGATTCCCACACAGGAAGAGACTTATTTATTTTTCATCAGACTGCCTTCACTTTGGCGTTAAATACATTATTATTATACATTATTTGGAACCATTTTTGCGCAGATTAACTATGGGATAGAGATATGGGGTTGTGCTGCCGACATACATATGAACAGAATATTAACCCTACAGAAAAGAGCAATCAGAATTATCCATGGATTAGGGTCTAGAGATTCATGCAGGGAAATCTTTGTTCATCATAAATACCTCACAGTCTACTCACTGTATCTTTACAAATTAATTATATTTTTTGTGACACATCAAAACAAAGAAACAAAGTGCTCTGATATGCATGCCTATAATACAAGAAATAAAGACTGCTACTACAGATAAAGAGCAAAATTAAAAACAACAGACCATAGTCCATGCATTAGTGGTCAAATATGGTACAACAGATTACCGAGCTCTATAAGGTGCCACAAAGGGAACTTATTCAAAGTGAAACTGAAACATTTCTTGATTGACAAGTGTTTATACTCTTTAAGTGAATATTAATATTAAACTAAAATATATATATATATATATATATATATATATATATATATATTATTTTTTTTTTTTTTTTTTTTTTAAAGAAAGATGATGAGACTTACCAAACAAAAGCGCAGGCAGGTCGATAGACACACAAACAAACACAAACATACACACAAAATTCTAGCTTTCGCAACCAACGGTTGCCTCGTCAGGAAAGAGGGAAGGAGAAGGAAAGACAAAAGGATATGGGTTTTAAGGGAGAGGGTAAGGAGTCATTCCAATCCTGGGAGTGGAAAGACTTACCTTAGGGGGAAAAAAGGACAGGTATACACTCACACACACACACATATCCATCCACACATACACAGACACAAGCAGACATTTGTAAAGGCAAAGAGTTTGGGCAGAGATGTCAGTCGGGACGGAAGTACAGAGGCAAAGATGATGTTGAAAGACAGGTGAGGTATGAGCGGCGGCATATTGAAATTAGAAATTAGCGGAGATTGAGGCCTGGCAGATAGCGAGAAGAGAGGATATGCTGAAGGGCAAGTTCCCATCTCCGGAGTTCTGACAGGTTGGTGTTAGTGGGAAGTATCCAGATAACCCGGACGGTGTAACACTGTGCCAAGATGTGCTGGCCGTGCACCAAGGCATTTTTGGCCACAGGGTGATCCTCATTACCAACAAACACTGTCTGCTTGTGTCCATTCATGCGAATGGACAGTTTGTTGCTGGTCATTCCCACATAGAACGCTTCACAGTGTAGGCAGGTCAGTTGGTAAATCACGTGGGTGCTTTCACACGTGGCTCTGCCTTTGATCGTGTACACCTTCCGGGTTACAGGACTGGAATAGGTGGTGGTGGGAGGGTGCATGGGACAGGTTCTACACCAGGGGCGGTTACAGGGGTAGGAGCCAGAGGGTAGGGAAGGTGGTTTGGGGATTTCATAGGGATGAACTAAGAGGTTACGAAGGTTAGGTGGACGGCGGAAAGACACTCTTGGTGGAGTGGGGAGGATTTCATGAAGGATGGATCTCATTTCAGGGCAGGATTTGAGGAAGTCGTATCCCTGCTGGAGAGCCACATTCAGAATCTGATCCAGTCCCGGAAAGTATCCTGTCACAAGTGGGGCACTTTTGGGGTTCTTCTGTGGAAGGTTCCGGGTTTGAGGAGATGAGGAAGTGGCTCTGGTTATTTGCTTCTGTACCAGGTCGGGAGGGTAGTTATGGGATGCAAAAGCTGTTTTCAGGTTGTTGGTGTAATGGTTCAAGGATTCCGGACTGGAGCAGATTCGTTTGCCACGAAGACCTAGGCTGTAGGGAAGGGACTGTTTGATGTGGAATGGGTGGCAGCTGTCATAATGGAGGTACTGTTGCTTGTTGGTGGGTTTGATGTGGACGGACATGTGAAGCTGGCCATTGGACAGGTGGAGGTCAACGTCAAGGAAAGTGGCATGGGATTTAGAGTAGGACCAGGTGAATCTGATGGAACCAAAGGAGTTGAGGTTGGAGAGGAAATTCTGGAGTTCTTCTTCACTGTGAGTCCAGATCATGAAAATGTCATCAATAAATCTGTACCAAACTTTGGGTTGGCAGGCCTGGGTAACCAAGAAGGCTTCCTCTAAGCGACCCATGAATAGGTTGGCGTACGAGGGGGCCATCCTGGTACCCATGGCTGTTCCCTTTAATTGTTGGTATGTCTGGCCTTCAAAAGTGAAGAAGTTGTGGGTCAGGATGAAGCTGGCTAAGGTAATGAGGAAAGAGGTTTTAGGTAGGGCGGCAGGTGATCGGCGTGAAAGGAAGTGCTCCATCGCAGCGAGGCCCTGGACATGCGGAATATTTGTGTATAAGGAAGTGGCATCAATGGTTACAAGGATGGTTTCCGGGGGTAACAGACTGGGTAGGGATTCCAGGCGTTCGAGAAAGTGGTTGGTGTCTTTGATGAAGGATGGGAGACTGCATGTAATGGGTTGAAGGTGTTGATCTACATAGGCAGAGATGCGTTCTGTGGGGGCTTGGTAACCAGCTACAATGGGACGGCCGGGATGATTGGGTTTGTGAATTTTGGGAAGAAGGTAGAAGGTAGGGGTGCCGGGTGTTGGTGGGGTCAGGAGGTTGATGGAGTCAGGTGAAAGGTTTTGTAGGGGGCCTAAGGTTCTGAGGATTCCTTGAAGCTCCGCCTGGACATCAGGAATGGGATTACCATGGCAAACTTTGTAAGTAGTGTTGTCTGAAAGCTGACGCAGTCCCTCAGCCACATACTCCCGACGATCAAGTACCACAGTCGTGGAACCCTTGTCCGCTGGAAGAATGACGATGGATTGGTCAGCCTTCAGATCACGGATAGCCTGGGCTTCAGCAGTGGTGATGTTCGGAGTAGGATTAAGGTTTTTTAAGAAGGATTGAGAGGCAAGGCTGGAAGTCAGAAATTCCTGGAAGGTTTGGAGAGGGTGATTTTGAGGAAGAGGAGGTGGGTCCTGCTGTGACGGAGGACGGAACTGTTCCAGGCATGGTTCAATTTGGATAGTATCTTGGGGAGTTGGATCATTAGGAGTAGGATTAGGATCATTTTTCTTCGTGGCAAAGTGATATTTCCAGCAGAGAGTACGGGTGTAGGACAGTAAATCTTTGACAAGGGCTGTTTGGTTAAATCTGGGAGTGGGGCTGAAGGTGAGGCCTTTGGATAGGACAGAGGTTTCGGATTGGGAGAGAGGTTTGGAGGAGAGGTTAACTACTGAATTGGGGTGTTGTGGTTCCAGATTGTGTTGATTGGAATTTTGAGGCTTTGGAGGGAGTGGAGCTGGAAGTAGGAGATTGAGTAGATGGGAGAGACTGGGTTTGTGTGCAATGAGAGGAGGTTGAGGTTTGCTGGAAAGGTTGTGAAGGGTGAGTGAGTTGCCTTTCCGGAGGTGGGAAACCAGGAGATTGGATAGTTTTTTAAGGTGGAGGGTGGCATGCTGTTCTAATTTGCGGTTGGCCTGAAGGAGGATGCTCTGAACAACCGGTGTGGATGTGGGAGAGGAAAGATTGAGGACTTTTATTAGGGACAGGAGTTGATGGGTGTGTTGATTGGCTGAGTGGATGTGTAGGTGAAGGATTAGGTGGGTGAGGGCAATGGATTGTTCGGTTTGGAACTGGTATAGGGACTGATGGAAAGAAGGGTTGCAGCCAGAGATGGGAACTTTAAGTGTGAGGCCTTTGGGGGTGATGCCAAATGTCAGACAAGCCTGAGAAAATAAAATATGAGAGTGTAATCTGGCAAGGGCGAAGGTATGTTTGCGGAGGGAATGTAAATCAAAATTAATGGGGTCGTTGTGGAGGTGTTGTGAGGGTGACATGGTACTGGAAGGTGGAAAGTGGAACACGAGGCTGAAATGAAAATGAAAATAAATATAAAAATATATGGGGAGAGAGAAAGGTAAAACTAGAAAGCAAATGGAGATCTGGTGTGAAAAAAGACGAAAAAGGGTTGGTTAGAGCTGGGCTATGTTGATCGTGTGGTGAACTTGTGTAGGTAGATAATGATGTGCATAAAGGTTAGGTGGTTGTGTTGCCGCCAAAACACGTTAAAGGGTGGAGAAATACGGGAAAATTTCGAAACAACTATGTGAGGATGTATTAAAAGGGTGGTTTGGTGGTGGCAGATTATGGAAATGAAACTAACAATTGTCTGATGAAGAAATAATGACGTTAAAACCTGTGGGAAGCGGCTAAAAATGATCGATGATGTGAGAAAAACGGAAATGGAAATAAAGCAAAAGATATTAAAACTAGCCGAAACGGTTGTTTAATAGCTGAAAGGAACTGTTTGTGAACTGGAAACGGTGGATTTTATAGCAGCGGTAGTGTTGAAAGCGGGAAAAAAAAATTTTTTTTGGTTATGGTTTGGAAGTGGGTTACGTATTATTACGTATTATTGAGTATATATCGGCGGGATAAAATTGTATACTGGATTACGGTAAAAAAGGAGAAGGTGAATAGAAAGTAAAACTGCTGGCAAAAACAGAAGGAGGAAATAAGATGACAGAAAAGACAACGAAATGTAACAGTGACAATAACAATAACAAACGTGATTGTTGGGTTCAAATTAATGATATGAATATAATAGAGAGAAACATTCCACGTGGGAAAAATATATTTAAAAAGAAAGATGATGAGACTTACCAAACAAAAGCGCAGGCAGGTCGATAGACACACAAACAAACACAAACATACACACAAAATTCTAGCATTCGCAACCAACGGTTGCCTCGTCAGGAAAGAGGGAAGGAGAAGGAAAGACAAAAGGATATGGGTTTTAAGGGAGAGGGTAAGGAGTCATTCCAATCCCGGGAGTGGAAAGACTTATCTTAGGGGGAAAAAAGGACAGGTATACACTCGCACACACACACATATCCATCCACACATACACAGACACAAGCAGACATATTTAAAGACAAAGAGTTTGGGCAGAGATGTCAGTCGGGACGGAAGTACAGAGGCAAAGATGATGTTGAAAGACAGGTGAGGTATGAGCGGCGGCAGATTGAAATTAGAAATTAGCGGAGATTGAGGCCTAGCGGATAGCGAGAAGAGAGGATATGCTGAAGGGCAAGTTCCCATCTCCGGAGTTCTGACAGGTTGGTGTTAGTGGGAAGTATCCAGATAACCCGGATGGTGTAACACTGTGCCAAGATGTGCTGGCCATGCACCAAGGAATGTTTAGCCACAGGGTGATCCTCATTACCAACAAACACTGTCTGCCTGTGTCCATTCATGCGAATGGACAGTTTGTTGCTGGTCATTCCCACATAGAACGCTTCACAGTGTAGGCAGGTCAGTTGGTAAATCACGTGGGTGCTTTCACACGTGGCTCTGCCTTTGATCGTGTACACCTTCCGGGTTACAGGACTGGAATAGGTGGTGGTGGGAGGGTGCATGGGACAGGTTTTACACCGGGGGCGGTTACAGGGGTAGGAGCCAGAGGGTAGGGAAGGTGGTTTGGGGATTTCATAGGGATGAACTAAGAGGTTACGAAGGTTAGGTGGACGGCGGAAAGACACTCTTGGTGGAGTGGGGAGGATTTCATGAAGGATGGATCTCATTTCAGGGCAGGATTTGAGGAAGTCATATCCCTGCTGGAGAGCCACATTCAGAATCTGATCCAGTCCCGGAAAGTATCCTGTCACAAGTGGGGCACTTTTGGGGTTCTTCTGTGGAAGGTTCCGGGTTTGAGGAGATGAGGAAGTGGCTCTGGTTATTTGCTTCTGTACCAGGTCGGGAGGGTAGTTACGGGATGCAAAAGCTGTTTTCAGGTTGTTGGTGTAATGGTTCAAGGATTCCGGACTGGAGCAGATTCGTTTGCCACGAAGACCTAGGCTGTAGGGAAGGGACTGTTTGATGTGGAATGGGTGGCAGCTGTCATAATGGAGGTACTGTTGCTTGTTGGTGGGTTTGATGTGGACGGACATGTGAAGCTGGCCATTGGACAGGTGAAGGTCAACGTCAAGGAAAGTGGCATGGGATTTAGAGTAGGACCAGGTGAATCTGATGGAACCAAAGGAGTTGAGGTTGGAGAGGAAATTCTGGAGTTCTTCTTCACTGTGAGTCCAGATCATGAAAATGTCATCAATAAATCTGTACCAAACTTTGGGTTGGCAGGCCTGGGTAACCAAGAAGGCTTCCTCTAAGCGACCCATGAATAGGTTGGCGTACGAGGGGGCCATCCTGGTACCCATGGCTGTTCCCTTTAATTGTTGGTATGTCTGGCCTTCAAAAGTGAAGAAGTTGTGGGTCAGGATGAAGCTGGCTAAGGTAATGAGGAAAGAGGTTTTAGGTAGGGCGGCAGGTGATCGGCGTGAAAGGAAGTGTTCCATCGCAGCGAGGCCCTGGACATGTGGAATATTTGTGTATAAGGAAGTGGCATCAATGGTTACAAGGATGGTTTCCGGGGGTAACAGACTGGGTAGGGATTCCAGGCGTTCGAGAAAGTGGTTGGTGTCTTTGATGAAGGATGGGAGACTGCATATATATATATATATATATATATATATATATATATATATATATATATATATATATATATAGTTATAATAGAAGGAAACATTCCACGAAGGAAAAATATACCTAAAAACAAAGATGATGTGACTTACCAAATGAAAGTGCTGGCAGGTCGACAGACACACAAACGAACACAAACATACACACACAATTCAAGCTTTCGCAACAAACTGTTGCCTCATCAGGAAAGAGGGAAGGGGAGGGAAAGACGAAAGGATGTGGGTTTTAAGGGAGAGGGTAAGGAGTCATTCCAGTCCCGGGAGCGGAAAGACTTACCTTAGGGGGAAAAAAGGACGGGTATACACTCGCACACACACACATATCCATCCACACATATACCGACACAAGCAGACATATTTAAAGACAAAGAGTTTGGGCAGAGATGTCAGTCGGGACGGAAGTACAGAGGCAAAGATGATGTTGAAAGACAGGTGAGGTATGAGCGGCGGCAGATTGAAATTAGAAATTAGCGGAGATTGAGGCCTAGCGGATAGCGAGAAGAGAGGATATGCTGAAGGGCAAGTTCCCATCTCCGGAGTTCGGATAGGTTGGTGTTAGTGGGAAGTATCCAGATAACCCAGACGGTGTAACACTGCGCCAAGATGTGCTGGCCGTGCACCAAGGCATGTTTAGCCACAGGGTGATCCTCATTACCAACAAACACTGTCTGCCTGTGTCCATTCATGCGAATGGACAGTTTGTTGTTGGTCATTCCCACATAGAATGCATCACAGTGTAGGCTGGTCAGTTGGTAGATCATGTGAGTGCTTTCACACGTGGCTCTGCCTTTGATTGTGTACACCTTCCGGGTTACAGGACTGGAGTAGGTGGTGGTGGGAGGGTGCATGGGACAGGTTTTACACCGGGGGCGGTTGCAAGGGTAGGAGCCAGAGGGTAGGGAAGGTGGTTTGGGGATTTCATAGGGATGAACTAAGAGGTTACGAAGTTTAGGTGGACGGCGGAAAGACACTCTTGGTGGAGTGGGGAGGATTTCATGAAGGATGGATCTCATTTCAGGGCAGGATTTGAGGAAGTTGTATCCCTGCTGGAGAGCCACATTCAGAATCTGATCCAGTCCCGGGAAGTATCCTGTCACAAATGGGGCACTTTTGTGGTTCTTCTGTGGGAGGTTCTGGGTTTGAGGAGATGAGGAAGTGGCTCTGGTTATTTGCTTCTGTACCAGGTCGGGAGGGTAGTTGCGGGATGCGAAAGCTGTTTTCAGGTTGTTGGTGTAATGCTTCAGGGATTCCGGACTGGAGCAGATTCGTTTGCCATGAAGACCTAGGCTGTAGGGAAGGGACTGTTTGATGTGGAATGGGTGGCAGCTGTCGTAATGGAGGTACTGTTGCTTGTTGGTGGGTTTGATGTGGACGGACATGTGAAGCTGGCCATTGGACAGGTGAAGGTCAACATCAAGGAAAGTGGCATGGGATTTGGAGAAGGACCAGGTGAATCTGATGGAACCAAAGGAGTTGAGGTTGGAGAGGAAATTCTGGAGTTCTTCTTCACTGTGAGTCTAGATCATGAAGATGTCATGAATAAATCTGTACCAAACTTTGGGTTGGCAGGCCTGCGTAACCAAGAAGGCTTCCTCTAAGCGACCCATGAATAGGTTGGCGTACGAAGGGGCCATCCTGGTACCCATGGCTGTTCCCTTTAATTGTTGGTATGTCTGGTCTTCAAAAGTGAAGAAGTTGTGGGTCAGGATGAAGCTGGCTAAGGTAATGAGGAAAGAGGTTTTAGGTAGGGTGGCAGGTGATCGGCGTGAAAGGAAGTGCTCCATCGCAGCTAGGCCCTGGACGTGTGGGATATTTGTGTATAAGGAAGTGGCGTCAATGGTTACAAGGATGGTTTCTGGGGGTAACGGATTGGGTAAGGATTCCAGGCGTTAGTTCATCCCTATGAAATCCCCAAACCACCTTCCCTACCCTCTGGCTCCTACCCTTGCAACCGCCCCCGGTGTAAAACCTGTCCCATGCACCCTCCCACCACCACCTACTCCAGTCCTGTAACCCGGAAGGTGTACACAATCAAAGGCAGAGCCACGTGTGAAAGCACTCACGTGATCTACCAACTGACCTGCCTACACTGTGATGCATTCTATGTGGGAATGACCAGCAACAAACTGTCCATTCGCATGAATGGACACAGGCAGACAGTGTTTGTTGGTAATGAGGATCACCCTGTGGCTAAACATGCCTTGGTGCACGGCCAGCACATCTTGGCGCAGTGTTACACCGTCTGGGTTATCTGGATACTTCCCACTAACACCAATCTATCCAAACTCCGGAGATGGGAACTTGCTCTTCAATATATGCTCTCTTCCCGTTATCCACCAGGCCTCAATCTCCGCTAATTTCAAGTTACCGCCACTCATACCTCACCTGTCATTCAACAACATCTTTGCCTCTGCACTTCTGCCTCGACTGACATCTCTGCCCAAACTCTTTGTCTTTAAATATGTCTGCTTGTGTCTGTATATGTGTGGATGGATATGTGTGTGTGTGCGAGTGTATACCCGTCCTTTTTCCCCCTAAGGTAAGTCTTTCCGCTCCCGGGACTGGAATGACTCCTTACCCTCTCCCTTAAAACCCACATCCTTTCGTCTTTCCCTCTCCTTCCCTCTTTCCTGATGAGGCAACAGTTTGTTGCGAAAGCTTGAATTTTGTGTGTATGTTTGTGTTCGTTTGTGTGTCTGTCGACCTGCCAGCACTTTCATTTGGTAAGTCACATCATCTTTGTATATATATATATATATATATATATATATATATATATATATATATATATATATATATATATATATATATATATATATATATATATATATATATATATATATATATAAAGAAAGATGATGAGACTTACCAAACAAAAGCGCTGGCAGGTCGATAGACACACAAACAAACACAAACATACACACAAAATTCTAGCTTTCACAACCAACGGTTGCCTCGTCAGGAAAGAGGGAATGAGAGGGAAAGACAAAAGGATTTGGGTTTTAGGGGAGAGGGTAAGGAGTCATTCCAATCCCGGGAGCGGAAAGACTTACCTTAGGGGGAAAAAAGGACAGGTATACACTCGCACACACACACACACATATCCATCCACATATACACAGACACAAGCAGACATGAAAAGTGTTGTGTATGTGAAAAAACCCCAGTGTTAGATGGACTTACTTCAGTAAATACACAGAGTGATACAACTGACAAATGTTGTAAAAATTCATCCGCCATTATGAAAGAAAAAGAAACAGAAGTTACTGAAAAACCAAACAAATATAAGTGGACCAGCATAATGTATGAAAAAGACAGAAAGAGGCATTATAATAATACAGGAAGTGAGTTCCTCATTATGGGTGACTCATTGTTGAAAAACATTGTCATTCCAAACTCTGAAATCAACGTTCTATCTGGAATCAGGACGCATCAACTGCATACACACCTAAACAACGCCATAGGATGAAAAGAGAACACAGCAGATAATCATAGCAGAAATCCAAAGGGTGTTTTTATCCATGTGGGAACAAATTCACTTTGAAACAACAGCGAGGAAGAGATTTCAGACCACACAAGGAACGTCATCCAAACAGACAGAAGACTCTACTTGAATTCCAGAATAATAATAAGTGGCATTGTGCACAGGAGATTGGTGAGTGACAGCTATGTGCAGAGAATTAACAGCAATATTAAAGAACAGTGCAATAAACTAGGAGTCGTTTTCATTGACCCCTACAAATTTCTAAGTGCAAGGTGCCTTGCCAAAGATGGTCTACAGCTGAATAGATTGGGCTCAAAAATATTCATTAAGATGTTCATAGATACTTGCTAGGTCATAAAAAAAATAAGGGAAACTGATAAGTATTGATGAAGGTGAAACAACTTGTGTAGGATTAAGAAAGACAAAACTCAAACCAATATCTGGCAAGAAATATGCTTAACCCCATAACTAATAGTCAAAGTAGGTATGTTATCCACTGGAATATAAATTGTTTAAACACTGAAGCTTATAACAATATAAGCTCCAAAATAGATGAATTGGAAATCAGTCTGTCAGAATGTGCAAATATTAGTGTTGTTTGTTTAAATGAGCACTGGTTTACTGAGGACACAATTAAAACCTAAACAAAATAGTGAACTTCAGATTAGCAAGTAGGTTTTGCAGAAGAAACAAGTCACATGGAGCCTCATATATACTTCTACATACTGGTAGTGACATAAATTGTGAGACCAGAAATTGTTTTAATTATTTAAATGAAGAATGTGTGTTTGAGAGCTGTTGTGTATAAATAGTGGACTCATTAGCAAATCAATCAATGAATCAAATTTTATTGTCATTCAGCTCATAAAGCAATAGACAACGTCAAGATAACTTACATTTTTAACATTAATTACTAAATACAATTTAGTTTGGATTACATAAGGCCATCTGCTAGGTACAGTGTTGAAAGACAGTGTTTTCAGTTTCAAAAAATTTTTCTACTGTGTAGAAAGGATTATTTACTAATATTCTGTACAACTTAGCTTTGAGGATATTGACTGGTAACTCTTTTAAATCTATACTTAACCTATTGTACAACTTAAGTCCAAGAACTAAATATGAATTCTGTGACTTGGATAGTCTTTGATATGGTACATCTAAACATGATTTGTTCCTGGTGTTATGGCTATGTACATCCCTTCTTAATGATATATTTGAAATATTGTTCCTAACATACAATAGAACATCATAGATGTACAAGTTTATTACCGTCAGTCATTGCAATTTAACAAACAAGGGTTTACAGTGTTCTAACGTATCTGAGCCGGTTATTATTATTACTAATTTTTTTTATAAATGTAGAATGCCCTTTACGTTAGTGCTATTGCCCCACCATAAGATTCCATATGATATGATACTTTGAAAGAAAGCAAAATATCCTGATCTTATATAACTATTAGGGACATGTCTTTTTATATTTCTAATTAAATAGATAACTCTTGAGAGTCTGGCAGATAAATGTTTGACGTGTGGTTCCCATGTTAACTTGTTGTCTACTATAACACCTAAAAATTTTATACTTTCTAAGTCATGATTCTCTCCTAAGCTAAACGAAAGTGCCTGGGTCTTACTTTCATTTAGTAGAAAACCGTTTGCTCTAAACCATAATGAACTCTGAGCAAGGGTATCTTTAACTATATTTTTTAGTGTGTTTAAAGCTGAGCTTTTATTTAAAAAAATTGTGTCATTGGCATACATTATTGAGTGAGAGTTTACAAAAGATGGTAGGTCATTAATCATAAGTAAAAACAATAGAGGTCCAAGTACTGAGCCCTGTGGCACGCCAGACCTAACATTAATCAGATCTGACTTCTCCCTGTTAATGCATACATCTTGTTGGCGGTTCTCAAGGAAGGATTTAATCATATTTATGCTGCTATTAGCAAAACCATAATAGGATAGCTTATTCAGTAAAGTATCATGGTCCACACAGTCAAACGCTCTGCTCAGATCACAAAATGTAGCCTGAGCAAATCCCCCAGCCTAAAACACATCCAGAACAAATTTTACAAGAGATGTTACAATAATCTCAATATAGAGAATTCCAGGGACATCAACAACAGAACTATTCTTATCTAAGCTTCAAATTATGCTAGAAGACCTTTGCAGAGAAAAAAAGACCAAAATTGTAATAGCTGCTGATTTTAATATTGATATCACATGTGATAGTAGCCACACTTCAAGATTCACTGACTTAGTAAAGAAATATGGTTTCAGATTGTATTACTCTGATTCTGCCGGAGACACTGGGCAATCAGCAACATGTATTGACAATGTTCTAACTAATTATGTATAAGAAGATGTGTACAAATTTTGTCTAGATCTAGGTACTTCGGATCACTGTGCATTGTTCATCAAGCTGACACAGACAGAAAACAGTTCATGTATGAGAACCCATATGAGCAGGAACTTTAGCAAAGAAAACTTACTAACATTTAGTGAGAAGCTAAAACAGAAGACATGGCCTTTCGATCATTGTATGTCAAGTGATGAAAACTTTGAGAAATTCCTAAATAGTTTTCTTGGTGTCTTTAATGAAACATTTCCACCTAGGCTCTGCAGCAATAAAACAACAAATAAAGTAAAGTGGATTACCCAGGGCATAGAAATTTCCAGTGTAAGGAAAAGGCAGCTGTGCAGAGAAATAAAATATAATAAAGATACTGACTTCACTAAATATGTTAGATTCTATAAAACAATATTCAAAAGATTTGTCAGGGCAACAAAACAACTGACAAATAACAGACTAATTTTAAATCATAAAAATAAGACAAAGGCTTCGTGGTCAGTCATTAAATCTGAGTTACGTGTTAAAGCCTGAAGGCAAGAAATTTCAAAAATTGACATTGAAGGAAATACGATTGTAAATCCAACTCAAATACCAGAGTACTTTAATGAATTCTTTATAAATGTAGCAAAGTCTGATGCAGATATAACAGATTATCACAACAAAGTAAATCCCTTGGGCCTAGGTGAAAACTCTGAACACTTTACAAAATACTTAAAAGTTTCTGTGGATGATGTAGAAAATGCTATTATAACATTAAGAAACAAAAAATCTGCAGGTTGGGATGGAATACCCACCAAAGTTATTAAAGTGGTACACAACAGAATTGCAAACCAACTAGCTCAAATAGTAAATCAGTCTTTTGAAGAGAGCTGTTTCCCAGAGGTACTGAAATATGCTGAAGTCAAACCACTCTTGAAGAAGGGATCAAGAGAGATCATGGGAAATCGATTCTCCCAGTCCTATCTAAAATATCTGAAAAACTTGCTGTTGCACAAATCCAAAACTTCATTGCAAAATATTCTGTTATTCTAAACAATCAGTTTGGTTTTCAGTATGGGAAAAACATCACAGATGTGGTAAACAGTTTCATTGAGAAAATAAGTACATCATTAGACAAGAGAAATATGTTGACAGGAATTTTCTGTGACCTCACAAAGGCTTTGATTCTGTAAACAATGCATTGCTTATTTACAAATTTGAAAAGCATGGAATTGGTGACAGTGCCCTACAATGGCTTAAATCCTACTTATCCAACAAGAAGCAAAGAGTTAGCATTTCTTCAAATGGTGTTTTTATTTTTCTGACTGGAAAAAAATATCTCAGCTTGTTCCACATGGTTCAATATTAGACCCAGTCCTATTTCTCTTTTATGTTAATGACTTACCATTAAATATCAGCTCCCCATCAGTTCTGTCTGCAGATGATACTTCTGTCCTAGTTGAAGATGAGGATTCAGAAAAAATTCCTAAATCTTGGTTTCAGCTCAATCGGTTGAATCTAAACATACCTAAGACTCAAGTGATACAGTTCAAAACCAAACAGTCAAAATGTGAGCAGATTAAGATTGTATACAAGAACCAAGGCATAGAAGAAGTTGACTCAGTCAAATTCTTAGGTTTAAATATAGATAAATTTGAGATGGCAGGCACACATTGAATACCTGGCAGACAAACTGAGCAGCTTTGCATTTGCAATACAAGTATTATCAACTGCAACTGACATGGACACATGAAAAGTATCATATACAAGCTACTTCAAATCCATTATTAGGTATGGTGTTGTTTTTTGGGGTAACTCGATGGACACAGTGCGGATACTAAAAATACAGAAAAAAATCATACGAAATATGTGCACTGCAAATCACAAAGAAACATGAAGACCATTATTTAAAAAACTTAAAATATTTAACTGTGCCATCCTTATACATACTTGGGATTATTATATTTTTGTATACCAGACATGAATTATTTGAGGAAAACCATTTTGTCCAATCACATGGTCCTAGAAACAAAGATAACTTTATGCTCCCCACCCACTGCCTCAGACAGTATACCCAGGGACCTCAATACATGGGAATGAAAATTTGTAATAAATTTAAAGGGAACAAGTTGATGCAGATGAATTTAGGTGTACTTAAAAGAAAACTACATGAGGTCCTGACACTGTGTTATTACTTAGTGGATGAATTCATGTGGGACAAACTGGAAATTTGAGCTGGATACAATGTGTTACACATTCCAAGAAATATCCTTATAGTGTTATTATTTATTATAGTGCTATTATCTATTAATGTAAAAATTGCTGTAACTGTCCTATAAATTTTTGACATGTCTCCTGTATGCAAACCAAATGAATTGCAAATGTACATCATGAGATGAATAAAACACAATTTACAGCAGTGTCTGTTACTTCAGACATGGCTGCATGTGCAAAGGAACACTGAATCAAACTACACAGACACTGTCATAAACACACAGTATACTAATGTACTTTTATTATAGTTATCAAATCAAATTCTGTAGCATCCATATGTGCATATAAATAAATTTAATGTTATTTAAGAAAATTAGTGATAAATTTCAATTACTGCAAACAGATTTTTTAATAATTCATTATCTAAGAAGTCCATATTTCATGTAAAACAAATGATTATTTAGTTGATAGTGTACCTAATCTTCAATGACTATTCTGATTTTATGTGACATGGGTAGTATAAGGAAACAATAGTTTTATTCTGTTGTACTATGTTAAAATATTTTTAGTTACACTGTTTAACTCAGCTTAAAATTTAAATATTACAAAGCCTCTGTCATTAAGAAGAATGATGAATGTTCCTTTGGACATGCATGAATGTGCAAAGGAACATTGCATGGTTCTTCTAAACAACACAGGTACTGCAGTATCATATTCATCCACCGTTACCAGGTAGCAACTTTTAATTATACCGTCTGCCGCCATAAGGGAATTACATAATGTGTGTACAAGTGCAGGTTGTGACGCAGGAACCAACACATATGGAAGTATTGGTCACGCTGTGTGTTGTGCATAGAGAGCCAAAGCAGTTAAGGTGACCACTCGCTTAATGCAGGAAATCTGGGTTTGAGTTCAGTCTGGCACAAATTGTTGTCATTTCCCTATACAGGTGATGTTTGGTCATATTCACAACTGAAATTTCATTTCATGTAGTTTATAATTTGCCTGTTGCTGTTATGTAAAGGTAATTGATGTGCAAGGCATTCACATAACAATTTGTGAGACTGAACCATGGATTATATATTGCTTTAATTTATTTAAAATTGTTTGCATTAATTATTTTTACTCATATTCTTTTGTTTTCTTGTTATTATTCTTTTTCAGATGTTCTATTATTATCTTCAAACTATAATGCTTTTAAGTTATACAAACAACTGCACAAAAACTAATTTTTTGTTATTTTTGTAACAGCCCTTATCCTGATAGTCAGCCTTGTATTACAAGACAGGAATGTGTTTTGTTAGCTAAGGAGCAGTACATTATATTAGGATTTTAATTTTTTTGGCAATAGAATGTAGTTATGAAATTGCCAAATAAACATATATTTGGGAGTTTCTCATTTAGATACCATTGACAATGAGTGTGAATTTTTTTAAGAAAAGCTTTTCTTGCTTAATTATGTAGACCAGATACTATTTGTATGACAGCCTCCTGAAGAAAATTATGTACATAAAATTAAAAAATAAATACATGTGTTTTCAGAATAAATGAAAAATATGAGCCTTTTTAAGGCCCTCTTTAACAAATCAGGCCCCATGCCCTTTAGTCACTAAGAAACTGTATAAGAAAGAGCTAAAATTGGCTAAACAAAGACGCAATACTGATCTCATAAAATAGTTAAAACCAGAGCAAAACAGTGTGGTCAGTAATTAATACTCTTAAAGATGAAATCAGAAATTTTGATAAGACAGTCCCAATACCAGTAGATACATTCAACAAATGTTTTGTAAGCTGTGCTGTTGAAATCAAAAAGTGGATCACTAAACCCAATGCAACATATATAGACTAACTTAAGAGCACAAATCTAGATCATAATCAGGCCAGACCTTCATTGAAACACCACAAAGAGATATGACAAGATGAAGTTCTTAAAATTGCCAAAGAAATGAAAAATTCATATAGTACAGATATTTTTAATATATCAGACAATTTACTGAAAGAAATAATACTTTACATTGCAGCACCACTAACATATTCTATGAACTTGTGTCTCATAAAAGGCGTTTTTCCTGATCCAGCAAACTACAAGTCAATTTCACTAATTCCAATACTAGGCAAAGTCTTAGAAGGCATAATGTATCAGCAGATGTATTAGTCAACTACACATGTCACAGAAGCTTAGTGAGAGGCATTTTAGCTGAATTTGAGGACCATGCTCACAAACAGGTAACCTTATGTGATATGAACAAGGCCTACAACCATGTTGACCACTCTGTTTTGCTGTCTAAAGTTGAGTACTACGGAATATGTGATGAAAGTTCAAAACTCATAAAATCATACCTCAACAAAAGGTGATTTCAGGAAGTCATCTGTCAAACATACTTGAGGTTCAGCAAGTAGTGATACAGGTATCTAAATTAGGACCACTTCTACTCCTTGTACATATAAACAACTTACTAGGAAAAACATATGTAAAGACATATATGTATGCAGATGATACACCTTTCCTATCTGGAAACCATGTATTTGATAACCTTGTTAGTAGTATGAATTTGGCAAAAGAAAATGCAAGATCATGGTTTAATGAGAATAGTCTACTATTAAATGAGAAGAAGACCCAGAATATGTGGTTCAGTCCAAAAAAGACTGTAAAAATAGAAAAACAAAATGCAAAATTTTTAGGTATCATACTTGACTATAAACTAACATGGAATTCTCATGTTGAACACACAGTGTGAAGAATTATATTTCTGCTGAAGAGAGTGATGTACTGTGTGACATTTGAATATGTAAGGACAGAGTACTTCATTTTTTTCAATCTGTTTTAATGCATGGATAATACTCTGGGGGAACAGCAAAAAAGTAAGTGAAATTCTGGTGATCCGGAAGAAAGGAATCAGAGTAATGGCAAAGGTGGATAATGGGACACATTGTAAACCATTGTTCATTAAATATACATAGTGTTAGCTATATACATGCTGAACTTCCAAATTTAAGTATAACGAATCAAAGGCATGGCTACAATACAAGAATCTGTACTTCTCTGCTTTTGCCAAAAATCACATTACCAAAAACTAACAATAGCCATAAGTATATGGCAATTAAAATACATTACAAATTGTCTAAACACGCCTCAAACATGCCGATCAAAGTCTTTAGGGAAAAGTTACACAACTTTTTGTTAACTAACCTATTCTATTCACTAGAAAAATTTTTAGACATGCCCAATATTAACTTACATATGTAAAAATATATTTTATAAAATTGATTGGTTAAGTGAACTGACATACTCCACTGCATGTAATAATGCTGAATGACTGATAAAGAATATGAATCTAAGTCTGAGTGCACTTTCAATCTCATATACATGATGGCTCTCTAAGGTTATCTTCATTTTTGGAAAGAGAAATAAGTCACACATGGCCATATCTGGCGAATATGGAGCCTGGGGCATCATTACAGTGCTGTTTTTCACCAAAAGTTCATGAACAAACAATGAAGTGTGAGTAAGTGTGAATATAACACTGAAGTAATTGACACTGGTTTCTCGGATCACAAGGGTATCAAATTGAGTTTAAATGTCACATCTTACAAGGACCCTGTTATCAATAATAATTACAGGGAAAGGAGATTTATAAATGATGACAGCATAAGAATTTTTAATTACATTCTGGAAAATAACAACTGGGGGACTGAATCAAGTGGTGATGTCAACAATATGTTTGACTCATTCCTTGAAAGCTACAAACACTGCTTCGATGTTGCCTTTCCTATAAAAAGAGTCAAAAATAAACATAAAACCAAAACATGGGTTACACAGGGGATTAGAAAGTCATCAGACACTCTCAGAAAGTTAAATAAATCAGCCAGGAAGAATGTAGTACTGAAAGCACATGTGAAATGTTATAGAAGCCTGTACAAGAAAGTAATAATTGCAGCTAAGAAGCTTGATAATGATACCTATATTGAGAAAGGTAACAACAAAATGAAGTCAACTTGGGAGGTAATAAATAAAAATTTAGGTAGACACAAAAGAAAAGATAACAGCTTTGTCATTAAAAGTGGGAGTAAAACTGTTAAGGACCCACTTCAGATTGCCAACATATTTAATGAACATTTCACAAATATAGCCATAAATTTAATTAAAAGTAAATGCAATTCCAATAGCAAGGTAAAAATCCCCATGAATGACATGACAATGTTCCTTTATCCAGTAACTGATTCAGAGGTACTAAATGCTATAAATAAGTTAAAAAATAAAATGTCATGTGGGTGTGATGAGATTCCTGACAAAGTCATTAAGCAAAGTGCAAGAAACATAGCCTCGCATCTCACTGAAATTATAAATGAATCTTTTAAGACAGGGGTGTTTCCATCAAAACTTAAAATGTCTACTATAAAGCCACTTTACAAGAATGGTGATAAATATGATGTTAGTAACTTTAGGCCTTTATCAATGTTGTCAGGTTTCTCAAAAATAATAGAAAGGATAATGTATCAGAGACTATACAAATTTCTTATTAAGAATAGAATATTGGTTAATGCACAAAATGGTTTCCGTAAAAATAAATCAACTGAAACAGCTATCTTCAATTTTTTGCAACTTGTTCTCAATTCCATAAACAGAAAGGAATTAAATTGTGGATTGTTTTTAGACTTATCAAAGGCCTTTGATGTCATCGACCATAAGTTACTGCTTAGGAAGTTATATGCCTATGGAATACGTGGAGTTGCCCACAAATGGTTTGAATCGTATCTGTCAGACAGGTATCAGAAGGTGGAGATAAGCCAGGCAGATAGGACATATTCATCAAGATTCGAGAGAGTTTTGTATGGAGTACCCCAGGGATCTTTATTAGGGCCATTACTGTTTTTAATATTTATCAGTGACCTACCAAGTCAACTATCTGAAGCAGAGGCAGTACTGTTCGCTGATGATACAAGTTTGTTTGTTAAAGCAAATAGTGAAGCTGACTTACAGGAAAAAGTCACATTAGCAACAGACGAAGCAGACAGATGGTTTAATGAAAACAGACTCATTGTGAATGCCAAAAAAACAACGTGGATCAACTTCAGACATATTACAAATAAAATAAAAACTAACCTTACAGTAGAATTGGGTGAGTGTAAGATTGAACAAGCATCATACACTAAATTCTTGGGAGGATGGTTTGATGAACACTTAAGATGGGAAAAGCATGTAATATCATTGAACAAAAAATTAAGTCAAACATGTTATATACTTAGAATGCTTAAAAGCTCATGTAATATTAAAACAGTGTTATGTGTTTATTTCTCATTCATGCACAGTTTATTAAGATACGGCGTACAGTTTTGGGGGAACATCAGTCTAACAAAACACTCATTTAGACTACAAAAGAAGGCAGTCAGAATAATAAAAGGTATAGGATATAGAGACTCTTGTAGGCAAGCTTTCAAAGAATTAAAAATCATGACACTACCATCTTTATACATATATGAAAGCATATGTTTCTTGAAAGAACACGAGGAATTTTCTACATTAAACAGAGAATTTCACAACTACGAAACAAGGAATAGGAATGATTTCCGCAGAGAAATTCATAAAACAGCTATGTATCACAAAAGTGTACTATACCAACCCAAAATCCTCTACAGTGCTCTCCCCAAAGAACTAAAAATAATACCAAAACTGTACATATTTAAAAGAGAATTAAAAAACATGTTATTGAGCAATAGTTTTTACAGTATTGAAGAGTTTATGAATCGTTGACAATAAAAGGGCAGTTAATATTTCCCTGACATAATAAATATGTGTAATTGCTCACATTTAAATACTTGCTGTTTCTATGAAATTGTGAAACGGTGTTAATGTGAGAATGTAAATAATCTTTGATGTGAGAATCACTAGCTTTTCTTTTTTTCTTTTTTTTTTTTTTTTTGTACATTGTTATCCTACTTGTATATTTTTATGTTAATGTTCTAAAAGTTCTATTAAAATTGTAATGTCTAAGTGACAAGTAAATTCAATTACAAATTTTCATGTATATGTATTTTAAATTGTAATGTTTATTGACAAGTCCTATGTCACTTCGATGATGTACTACAAGGACGCTAATAAATTGAATTGAATTGAATTGTAGTGCAAAAGCCATGGACCATTAGGCCATAAATCTGGGCTTTTTTCCAGACTGCTTCCTGCAAAAGATTTTTAACCTGTAGGTTCTGTGCCTTATTAATCATCTGATCTCTTAGCTACAACTTGTGAAGCGCTTTCCCATTAAAATTGAGTCCTTGTCAAGCTTTCTTCAGTCTTGGCAATCCAGAATACCTCCACTGGGACAGTTGAGCCTTAGGTTTGACCTCATACCCATACATTCATGTTTCATCATCTGCTATGACACAATTCAGTAGCTTTGAATCATTGTTGACTTCATTTAGCAACTATTGAGCAACTCCCATTCACCTGGGTTTTTTCTCAAAATTCAACACCCTTAGAACAAATTTTGCTGTGACATGTTTCATGGCATGAGTCTTTTGATATGCAAACATCATCACCAACTTCTCTGATTGTGATTTGGTAACTGTTCATACACTTTTTCTACAGTTTCATCACTTGTTGATGTGCTGGGGCATCCAGAAAATTTGTCATTTGTCGCTGTTGTTGTTGTTGTTGTTGTTGTTGTTGTTGTTGCTGTTGTGGTCTTCAGTCTGAAGACTGGTTTGGTGCAGCTCTCCATGTTACTCTATTGTGTATTTGACTTTAACAAATTTCTTTTCTTCAGAACTCCTTTTCTTGCCATTGCCAGTCTGCATTTTATATCTTCCCTACTTCAACCATCATCAGTTATTTTGCTTCTCAAACAGCAAAACTCATTTACTACTTTAAGTGTCTCATTTCCTAATCTAATTCCCTCAGCATCACCTGATTTACTTCAATTACATCTCATTATCCCCATTTTTCTTTTGTTGATGTTCATCTTATATCCTCCTTTCAAGATACTGTCCATTCCATTCAACTGCTCTTCCAAGTCCTTTGCTGCCTCTGACAGAATTACAATGTCATCGGCGAATCTCAAAGGTTTTATTTCTTCTCCATGGATTTTAATACCTACTCCGAACTTTTCTTTTGTTTCCTTTACTGCTTGCTCAATATACAGATTGAATAACATCAGGGATAGACTACAACCCTGTCTCACTCCCTTCCCAACCACTGCTTCCCTTTCATGCCCCTCAACTCCTATAAATGCCATCTGGTTTCTGTGCAAATTGTAAATAGCCTTTCGCTCCCTGTATTTTACCCCTGCCACCTTCAGAATTTTTAAGAGAGTATTCCAATCAACATTGTCAAAAGCTTTCTCTAAGTCTACAAATGCTACAAACGTAGGTTTCTTCTAAGATAAGTCATAGGGCCAGTATTGCCTCGCGTGTTCCAACATTTCTACGGAATCCAAACTGATCTTCCCCAAGGTCGCTTCTATCAGTTTTTCCATTTCTCTGTAAAGAATTCACGTTAGTATTTTGCAGCTGTGACTTATTAAACTGATATTTCGGTAATTTTCACATCTGTCAACACCTGCTTTCTTTGGGATTGGAATTATTAGATTCTTCTTGAAGTCTGAGGGTATTTTGCCTGTCTCATACATCTTGCTCACCAGATTGTAGAGTTTTGTCAGGACTGGCTCTCCCAAGGCTGTCAGTAGTTCTAATGGAATGTTCTCTACTCCAGGGGCCTTGTTTTGACTCAGGTCTTTCAGTGCTCTGTCAAACTCTTCACGCAGTATCATATCTCCCATTTCATCTTCATCTACATCCTCTTCCATTTCCATAATATTGTCCTCAAGTACATCACCCTTGTATAGACCCTCTATATACTCCTTGCACCTTTCTGCTTTCCCTTCTTTGCTTAGAACTGGGTTTCCATCACAGCTCTTGATATTCAAGCAAGTGGTTCTCCTTTCTCCAAAGGTCTCTTTAATTTTCCTGTAGGCAGTATCTATCTTACCCCTAGTGTGATAAGCCTCTACATCCTTACATTTGTCCTCTAGCCATCCCTGCTTAGCCATTTTGCACTGCCTGTCAATCTTTTTGCCTGCTTCATTTACTGCATTTTTATATTTTCTCCTTTCATCAATTAAATTCAATATTTCTTCTGTTACCCAAGGGTTTCTACTAGCCTCGTCTTTTTACCTACTTGATCCTCTGCTTCCTTCACTATTTCATCCCTCAAAGCTACCCATTCTTCTTCTACTGTATTTCTTTCCCCCATTCCTGTCAATTGTTCCCTTGTTCTCTCCCTAAAACTCTGTACAACCTCTGGTTCTTTCAGTTTATCCAGGTCCCATCTCCTTAAATTCCCACCTTTTTGCAGTTTCTTCGGTTTTAATCTAGAGTTTATAACCAACAGATTGTGGTCAGAGTCCACATCTGACCCTGGAAATGTCTAACAATTTAAAACCTGGTTCCTAAATCTCTGTCTTACCATTATATAATCTACCTGATACCTTTTTGTATCTCCAGGGTTCTTCCATGTATACAACCTTCTTTCATGATTCTTAAACCAAGAGTTAGCTATGATTAAGTTATGCTCTGCACAAAATTCTACCAGGCGATTTCCTCTTTCATTTCTTAGCCCCAATCCATATTCACCTACTATTTTTCCTTATCTCCCTTTTCCTACTCTTGAATTCCAGTCACCCATGACTATTAAATTTTCATCTCCCTTCACTACCTGAATAATTTCTTTTATCTCATCATACATTTCTTCAATTTCTTCGTCATCTGCAGAGCTAGTTGGCATATAAACTTGTACTACTGTAGTAGGCGTGGGCTTTGTGTCTATCTTGGCCACAATAATGCGTTCACTATGCTGTTTGTAGTAGCTTACCCGTACCCCTATTTGTTATTCATTATTAAACCTACTCCTGCATTACCCCTATTTGACTTTGTATTTATAACACTGTATTCACCTGACCAAAAGTCTTGTTCCTCCTGCCACTGAACTTCACTAATTCCCACTATATCTAACTTTGACCTATCCATTTCCCTTTTTAAATTTTCTAACCTACCTACCCGATTAAGGGATCTGACATTCCATGCTCCAATCCCTAGAACGCCAGTTTTCTTTCTTCTGATAACAACGTCCTCTTGAGTAGTCCCCGCCCGGAGATCCGAATGGGGGACTATTCTACTTCCAGAATATTTTACCCAAGAGGACACCATCATCATTTAGTCATACAGTAAAGCTGCAAGCCCTCGGGAAAAATTACGGCTGTAGTTTGCCCTTGCTTTCAGCCGTTCGCAGTACCAGATGTATGTAATGATTAGTAAATCTACGCTACTGCACATCTTGAGTTTTTGCTAGAGTTAATGTACATATTTTGGACATTAAGGTGATATGAGTCCATAAATGGTGTGAGTTTCAATCCAAATAGTCACAAAATGTTACCAAATAGTTGACCTGTCAGAATATTCACATCACTCTGGTACCACAGTTATCAGTTAATCTGCAAAATTACTTGGCAGTGTAGTTTCAGTTCTCTGAGAGTACAGATGTGTGTGCAAGATGCGTTTCTGTGAGTGTGTGTGTAGACACTATGTGGTAAGTAAATATAATGAGAAGACAGGTAAACACTGCTACCTTCCAAATTTGAGACAACTAATACCTCAAGTACTACAAAAACAAACAGTTTGTCAGAAGGCAAAATAGTCGAACTCTTCCAAACATATCGAGCTTCACCCAATTTTAACCAAGAAACCTAGTGTCTCTGGATGTGGGGTGGCCACTATCCAAGAGGCAAGGGTGAAGTAAGTTCCATAGTAGCACTATATGACATTTTTACAAAGTATATTAAGATGTACGCTGTATGTAGTGCAACAGTGACCACCATCAGGAAAAGAACTGAACAAGATTACTTGAGGAGGATAGGAAAGCCACGAGTGATACTTCTGAAACTGCCTCACATTTTATAGGACAGAAATTGAAGCACTTTATGACATCACAGGGTATAAAACACATTTTAGTATCAAAATTCCACCCCCAGGCATCACCTGTAGAAAGAGTATTCAAGAAATTTATCAGTTCATAAGAACATACATACTGCACACACACACAAAATGGGTAGAATACGTCACACCTTTCACACAGGTCATTAACAATCTTACAGATTCTTCCACTGGTTTCACACCAAATGAATTAATGTTTTACCCCAGACAAAAGTATGAATGGGAGTCACCCCAACCAAAGATACCAGTGGAGGAAATGGCAGAGGAGAAAATTAAACAAGTAGTAATCACACTGGAGAACAGGACTGAATATAGGAAGAAAATCTATGATTAGAAACTGAAGCATGTTACACATTTTAGTGAAGGCCAGTGAGTTCTATTGTGAACCTATCCTAAGTCAACAAAAACAGGAAAGTTAAACAAGAAGTGGCAATTTACAAGCCGGCCGGTGTGGCCGTGCGGTTAAAGGCGGTTCAGTCTGGAACCGCGTGACTGCTACGGTCGCAGGTTCGAATCCTGCCTCAGGCATGGATGTGTGTGATGTCCTTAGGTTAGTTAGGTTCAATTAGTTCTAAGTTCTAGGGGACTTTTTTTTTGCAATTTACAAAATCCCATATCCTGGGGCTTAAGGATTGATCTCCAAGAGGACTGGTTGAGACAAAGGTCTCTACCCCCAAAAGGACTTAATGGCATTTGTGGAATAAACATTTTTGACAAAAGTATTTTAACTCAAAATGACTGTACATAGTGTATATAATAATATTTTAATTTCTGTTTTCTTTTGAGTACTAGTGCTGAGGTAACATGTTTAGATATAAGAGATTTTACTTGTATTTTGATATATAAAGTAGCAGGTAAGTGAAATTGAGAGAGATATTAAACGATACATTGCTTCGCTTGACGCAAGGAGCAACAAAGTAGAACAGAGCTTGCAACACACACTGTTGTGTAATCGCTATGGTGAGCTACATCAGCAGATGAGGTGAAAGCAATGACTTGCATGTAAACATGGCCGCAGGAGGTTTAATTATTAGACAACTGACATGATAAATGGTCACCAGCTAATGCAATTAAATGCAATTCGCCCACACACATAAGAATTATATACATATAGGAAGAAAGAAGGAATAACAATATTATAACTATAAAGTTAAGGTGGACTACATGTAATAGACATGCAGTGTTGAACTAAGGAAATGTACGAGAGACTACGAGTAATATCTACATAAAATAATGATATTAACCTACTATACAGATTTGTGTAGGTGTTTACAGAACGGAACTACAGGATGTGTAAGATTGATTCAAGGATGTGAACGATGACAGCTATGATGAAAGCAGGATACAGAGACGAGGAGCATCTCGTGCTTTATAGAATTTTGTAGATACTTCTCTTTACAGAGTTAAGGTAAGTTAGGCTGGTGCTGTACTGGGCAGGATTGGCGAATTAAACAGCTGCATACTGACATAAAAGAATGACTGAATCAGTGACCGCTGAGCTACTACACAGTTAGTTTGAAGTTAGTTTTACGTTCCCCCCCCCCCCCCCCCCCCCCCCCCCCCCCCCCCAGTGACCTGTGCGTCAACATGGAGTGAAAAAAAAATCATAAGCTTTGAGAGTGGCATGGTACCATGCACATTTAATAGGCTGCCCCTCAAGCAAATAAAACTTAGTTGTAAGAAATATTATATAAGTGATATGAATGAACGATTCAAAGTATATGCAGTACCAGTCCAGTGAGTGACATCATAATGATATAGGTTTTTCTCTTTACAATATGTCTACAACAACATTTATGACAATTAAACACATGTCATGAGTAGTTAAGTTGCATGTCATCTGGAGTAAACAATGTCTGTTTCATGTAGTAGGAACATAACGAGAATCTACCATGAACAATGTTGATTGAGAGTCTTCTTGTAACACAACATATGAGTTATACATCCTTTCCTTAGTAATCCAATGAGCCTGCAGTCAAATAGATTCCTCCCTTCATTCCTAGAGGCAATGCTAAGTGTAGATTGACAAGCAGTGCATAGTGTATCAGAAGTAGATCCGATACTTTCCCACCTGCTCCATAAGTAAATAAGAAGCTCCCATAAATAACGTGAAAGGAATTATGTATAATGTTTCCTATGTAAAGATTTGTGATACCCAAACACACACACAGACACGAGGATGATTGATGTAACTGAGGTTATGCATATTAATTCTATAACATGAATGTAAATGAACTATTATTGTCAAACTATACTGATATGACTGATAATGAAAGTAATCGAAGCTAATGTAGCATTTTAAATATTCCCAAAATGAAACGTGTTCTGTTGGTCAATTTTGGAATAACCATGCTGGGAGGCAGCCCAACACCTAATACAGAGAGTATGAATTGGCATGAAATCTATGTAATGTAGGATACTTACTACTTGCCGTAATGGAATTAAAGCATGAACTCTCATTGAAACTAAATTTGGTACCATGAACAGTCTTCCTCGCAGCATAAGAAAAAATACAATTCAACATAAACAGTATTTTTGCAGCATACTTGGTGCTTAACAAAAAGTCAATTGTTCTGATTATTCCACACACATATATTTAATATTGGAACTGGATTTAGAGTAGATAAATCAATACTTGAGTCAATCATGAGTTTCAGATCTTACTCGGGTTGGCTTTCCACGATGACAATAAAATCAGCTAATGAGATATACACTCTAATCAATGGACATGCACCAACTAACATCACTAACAAAAACAAAGTAGAAGAAGTAGAAGGATTCTGGAACCAATCAGATAATATTCCCCAAAAAATCCCAAATAACCATGTCAAAATCCTTATGGGCAATTTCAATGCACAAATTGCTAAAGAAAAGAAATATTGATATTGGGTAGGTAAATGGTCAGGACATACACAGGCCAACCAGAATGGCATAAAACTCATTGAAATCTGCAAAAACCATGACCTATTTTTCTAACTGACCTTTTTCAAGAAAAGAGTCTCAAAAATCAAAACTTGGATCTCACGTAATCCATTACTAGGTGAATATCAGTTGGATCATGTAATGATATCCCACATAAATACAGTAGAAATCATGAAACTTGAAGTCCTTAATGGAATAGACCTAGATTCCGACCATTACCCAACAAAATTTTCCCTAGATGTCACTCCAGAAAAGAGAAAATTCACTAAGAAATGTCCATATCATAAATATGACATACAAAAGACAAATTGTAGTTAACAATTTACAAAAGAAACACAAAATTTAAAACCAAAAAATAGACAACAACTGCAAACAGGGTGTTTAAAATCAGCTGAAACTGTAGCGCCGCAAACAAGAATACACAAACTCCCATGGTGGACAGATGAGTGTGACCAACTGATAAATCTCAGACAACAGGCATGGTAAAATTGGCATGAACAGTCCGTAAAGGAACATGAAGACAAAACATTGCAAGACATAGAAGATGATTTCAAGAAAAACAATTCCTGAAATTTCTACAGAGTATTCAAACACAAATTAACAAAGTACTCTCCTCCATCATTCCAATTCAAAAATGAACATGGAGAAATTGCCCATACCAACACCAAAAACTGTCAAATTCTTGCAAAATACTTTTCTAAATTACTGAATTGTGGAAAGCCTGCAGAAAAATTTTAGTTCCATCTTACACAATGAAACCTAGACTCAAAGCGACCAAGTTTACAGGAGATTAAAGTGATAATTCAGTCACTGAAAAGTAACAAAGCATCAAGAGAAGACCAAATCACTGCAGAATTATGGAAAAATGCAGGAGAAAATCTTACTGCAAAACTAAAAGAAATTGTAGATGAAATCTGGAAAACTGAAAACTTCCCCACAGATTAGAAGACAGCAACCATACATACTCTGTACAAAACAGGAAGTACAACAGACCACAACAACTATTGTGGAATCCCTTTATTGTCAATAACATACAAAATCCCTACTAAGTTGAGCAGAACCTCAGCTGGATTCAAAAATAGGTGAATACCAAGGTGGATTCAGAAAAGGTTGATCATGCGTAGAACAAATCCTTAACTTGAAAAATTCGATGAAATATTTGCATAGTACTTCAAACAAAAGTTATGTCATCACATTTGTCAACTTTAAAAAAGCGTATGACAGGATAGACTGAGAATCCCTCTTTGAAGTGCTTTGAAGTGTTATCAGAATTTGGACTAGATCAAAAGGCAACAAACATCATAAAAGAAACACTCACGGAGACCAAATCCAAAGTAAAATTTATGGGAGGATTGAGCACAGAATTTAAAATAGACACAGGAGTATGACAAGGGGATGTACTGTCCCCAGTGCTCTTCAATTGTGCTCTTGAAAAAGTTGTTCAAGAATGGAGCAAAGCAGGTGCACCAGCACACAGACTGGGACCAAAATGTAAGGGCATAGAATTAGACTGTTTAGCAATTGCTGACAACATAGCACTGATCAGCCAACATATCTAAAGAAACAAGTTTTGTTACTGTACAACATATACAATAGTATGAAGTCTGACGGTGCCAAATCAGCCTATGTGGAATGCAGGAATGAATACAAAAAAGCCATCCTGCAAGCCAAAAAAACCTACAATGCCAACAGCATACATAATTCCACCAATAAATGCAAAACCACTTGGAAAGTAATTAACAGTGCTGCCAGAGATACTAAAAAAGACAAAATTAATATCCCACCACAAACACTCAATGAGTTTTTTATTAATTCAGTGAAAGAGATAGGAGACGCAATTATCAAACCAGACATTAGTCCATCAGAGTTACTCTCCCAAAATTGGGGTAGACAGTCACTAAATACAAGCATGGTAACCTTCTCCGAAGTATCGCCTAGATATGTACAAGGGGTCATAAAACAACTGAAATCATCTGATAACTTAGATATATATGGCATATCATGCAACCTGCTACAAAAAGTGTGTGACCGCATTCTCTACCCCTTAACCCATTGCATAAACAAGTGCTTACTTGAGGGATATTTTCCTGATGAGTTAAAACTGTCTAGGATCATCCCAGTATACAAAAAGGGAGATAAAGACTCTCCATCTAGCTACAGGCCTATTTCAATAGTACCCGCATTCTCCAAGATAATAGAATGCATCATGTACCAACAATTATCATCTCACTTTGAGAACCTAGGAATAATTAATGCTACACAATACGGGTTTAGGAAGAATCTGTCGACCATTGATGCAATCAACACGGTAGTCAGTTACATCCTCAAAGTTTTTGAGAACAAAGGCTTTGCTCAGGTCTCATTCTGTGACCTAAGCAAGGCCTTCGACTGTGTTGAGCACATGCCACTACTAGAGAAACTAGAATTCTACGGCATCAAAGAAAACAGTCTCAGACTATTAAAAGCTTATCTCAACAACCGTAAACAGGTAGTTTGTGTTGGTAAGGAAATGTCAAACATAGAAAATGTTAAAGTAGGTGTGCCTCAGGGATCTGTACTGGGGCCCTTCCTGTTTCTGATAATGATCAATGACCTCCCCTCATTTATTAGATCCACCACTGTATTGTATGCAGATGATACAACTTTTCTCCATAGCAGTAACAATCTTAATGATCTTAAAACCTGTGCTGAAAATACACTCACTCATGCAGCATATTGGTTCAGAGCAAATGGTTTCCTGCTAAATGAAAATAAAACTCAGCAGATAATCTTCACTCTAAGAGAAAAGCCACTATCTGATGACCCTAGTTCTATTAAATTCCTGGGAGTTTATTTAGTTATCCTGGGGCCAACATGTAAACTATATTAGTAGTAAACTACCTAGAGTAATTTACACTCCTGGAAATGGAAAAAAGAACACATTGACACCGGTGTGTCGGACCCACCATACTTGCTCCGGACACTGCGAGAGGGCTGTACAAGCAATGATCACACGCACGGCACAGTGGACACACCAGGAACCGCGGTGCTGGCCGTCGAATGGCGCTAGCTGCGCAGCATTTGTGCACCGCCGCCGTCAGTGTCAGCCAGTTTGCCGTGGCATACGGAGCTCCATCACAGTCTTTAACACTGGTAGCATGCCGCGACAGTGTGGACGTGAACCGTATGTGCAGTTGACGGACTTTGAGCGAGGGCGTATAGTGGGCATGCGGGAGGCCGGGTGGACGTACCGCCGAATTGCTCAACACGTGGGGCGTGAGGTCTCCACAGTACATCGATGTTGTCGCCAGTGGTCAGCGGAAGGTGCACGTGCCCGTCGACCTGGGACCGGACTGCAGCGACGCACGGATGCACGCCAAGACCGTAGGATCCTACGCAGTGCCGTAGGGGACCGCACCGCCACTTCCCAGCAAATTAGGGACACTGTTGCTCCTGGGGTATCGGCGAGGACCATTCGCAACCGTCTCCATGAAGCTGGGCTACGGTCCCGCACACTGTTAGGCCGTCTTCCGCTCACGCCCCAACATCGTGCAGCCCGCCTCCAGTGGTGTCGCGACAGGCGTGAATGGAGGGGCGAATGGAGACATGTCGTCTTCAGCGATGAGAGTCGCTTCTGCCTTGGTGCCAATGATGGTTGTATGCGTGTTTGGCGCCGTGCAGGTGAGCGCCACAATCAGGACTGCATACGACCGAGGCACACAGGGCCAACACCCGGCATCATGGTGTGGGGAGCGATCTCCTACACTGGCCGTACACCACTGGTGATCGTCGAGGGGACACTGAATAGTGCACGGTACATCCAAACCGTCATCGAACCCATCGTTCTACCATTCCTAGACCGGCAAGGGAACTTGCTGTTCCAACAGGACAATGCACGTCCACATGTATCCTGTGCCACCCAATGTGCTCTAGAAGGTGTAAGTCAATTACCCTGGCCAGCAAGATCTCCGGATCTGTCCCCCATTGAGCATGTTTGGGACTGGATGAAGCGTCGTCTCACGCGGTCTGCACGTCCAGCACAAACGCTGGTCCAACTGAGGCGCCAGGTGGAAATGGCATGGCAAGCCGTTCCACAGGACTACATCCAGCATCTCTACGATCGTCTCCATGGGAGAATAGCAGCCTGTATTGCTGCGAAAGGTGGATATACACTGTACTAGTGCCGACATTGTGCATGCTCTGTTGCCTGTGTCTATGTGCCTGTGGTTCTGTCAGTGTGATCATGTGATGTATCTGACCCCAGGAATGTGTCAATAAAGTTTCCCCTTCCTGGGACAATGAATTCACGGTGTTCTTATTTCAATTTCCAGGAGTGTATTTATTAAGACAACTCAGAAATTGTGTACCTGAAACATACATCAGATCATCTTATTTTGAATTTTTCCAGAGTATAATATCCTATGGCGTTATCTTGTGGGGTAACTGTAGTCATATACATGACATCCTATTATTGCAGAAGAAAGCCATTAGGATAATTACAAATTCTTCACATAAGGCTCACTGCAAACCCTTATTTACTAAACAAAAAATTATGACTGTAATAAACCTCTATATATACAATGTCTTAATCTTTACGAAGAAGAACCTACAAGAAGTGAAATGTAGAGAAAATGTACATTGTTACAACACAAGAAGCATCAAACACATATACACGCCTTACCACAGACTATCAAAATCAATAAATAGCTATGAAGTCACAGGACACAAGCTATTTAACAAGCTGCCACATGCCATACAGGATCTTCCTGAACATACATTCAAAGAAAGACTGCATGAATGGTTTATTGCCCACCCGTTCTATGATATCAATGAATTCTTCAACTGTAAAATGCAGTAATCCAACAGATGACCCACTGTACATTTATTGTAATATAAGCTAAAACATTTCAGTAGTCAATACCTTATCACACTGTATTATAAATTGTAACTTCATTTGACGTTGTCAATTGCTGTAATGGCCTAAAGACAATAAAATCTTTATTATTATTATTATTATTATTATTATTATTACTGATGCATAGAAACAGCTAGAATTATTACAAGAGCAGGCAGCAAAAATAGGATTAGAAATTTCATTTGAAAAAACAAAATTTATGACTGACATCAAAGATGCACCTTCTGATCTCAAAATTGGTAATAACTACATCTCCCAAGTAAAAGAATTTAAATATTTAGGTGAATGGATTACAGAAAATTGTAATGAAAAGAATTTTGTCAGATCAAGAGCTCAGAAAAAAGAGACGACATTTCAGTTAACTAAAAACGTTTACAGCAAAAAGAGTCTCTCGTGGAACTGCAAAATACGACACTACACAACAGTAATTAAACCCGAAGCTCTCTCCACATCTGAGACACAAAATCTTCAACACAGAACACTAAAAGGGGAATTAGAAGTGAAAGAATGTAGAATAATGAGGAAACTCCTAGGACCAAGAACTAAAGATGGTGTGCATTATACAACACCCAATGCAGAAATATATAAAAACATCTCCAAAATAACAGACACAATGCACGTGAGAAGAATCCAATTCACAGAGCATTTAGAAAGAATGGATTCAAACAGGTTAACGCACAAAATCCATACATTTTTGAAGAACAAATCTTCAAGACCGAATTGGTACAAACAGGCAGACAACCTGAGAGAATTAGGATCTCCAAATCTATATCACAGAAATGAAATCAGAAAAATCACAAACACACAGGGTTTTGAGGAAGAAGAGAAAAAACCTAACTGACATACTAGCCCATTCGTTGCATATGGAGGAATACTGGGCAAATAGGAAGGCCAACAAATGTTGATTATGCATGATCCTAAGTGATCCATCTTCGAAGAAGAAGAAGAAGAAGAAGAAGTCACTATTAAGTTACACTGATGTTCTTTGATTACCTCTAATTTCCTGATGTTGCTGATCATACAGTCCATCCATTAAATATTGATGATTAGCATATATATATTTTTAAGACTTTCGCCAGTTGGGAAAAATTACTGTCTCTTCCTACAATTGCAGGCAAAAGTTATGATTTTTTTATCATCACACATATCATTTGACACACCAGTAAAAATTACATGATTGAAACAAAAGTTGTAAAACAATTGAATATTCTTCTGACATTTCTCATTTGTTACAGAGATTATTTTAAAATCCATCTTTGCCGTCTTCTGTGGCGATATACCAATTTATCATTACCAATGAGGAAAAGAAAACATTCATATCAACTGATATTGCAAGAAAAAATAAAAAGGTCTTACACAAACCTAATATGAAGTAAGTGTGAGTGGAATGTCAGCAATAACATGCAATATAAAAATGTGTTAAAATTGTAACTATGAAAGTAATGATTTGTTTTAAGAATCACAGCATACGAAAGCAAACACTTTATAATAAGTCATTAACAGAGTTAGATGGCAATTGGGCAAGGAACCCATGGAAAAGTGATTTCTTCCCCCCGCCCCTCCCCCCCACACACACAAGCGAAGTGTGTAGATGCTTAGTATGCTTGTGTAAACCTGCAAAATTTTTTACTAAACTACACTCAACTCTGAATAAATGGAGAAATGTTTTATAAGGAACTTACCTTTCTGGCAGCTGCTGATCAATGGATTTCCTCTCCGCCGAATAAGCACATTAGGAGGAGTAAATAATGGATCCTAGGCCGTAAAAAAAATCACAGCACCACAATCACCACAAGCACACATACCATTTACAATAAATGAAAAAAATATTTGTGGAGGAATCTATGGTGCAATACACAATGACTTTGCTGTTTCACATGGACATGCATGAGTTAAAAGTATTCAGAAAGGATGAAACCATTAAGGTCCCAGTTCCAGGCCACCAACTACTTGCCATACGTGTGTGTGCAATGATGAAAGAGCCTTTACTAAACCAAATGTTGAATATGCACAGTATTTGAGAGCTGTGCCCCTTTTTTATAACTTGTTTTCCTTTTAATTATTTGCGTTAGTTTATGTGGATATAATAAGGTAAAGCTGACATCTCAATTTAACATGATGTAAGTCTATCTAAAAGACCAAAAAATAAAGGGCTTTGACACCCCCCTCCCGCCCACCCCCCACATCAGTAATAGATAGCAACTGGTTAATCATATGAAACTGCCTAACACAGTACACCTCCATACAGTATCACTGCACAGTGTAGGGCAGTTGTGTAATACCTAAACAACTATCTCCCAATATCATACCTTTTTATTTTGTATTATTTTTTTCTCATTATTAATTTATATGAATATTTTCTTTTCCTCATTAGTAATAAGAAATTTGTACATTGCCACAGAACATGGCAAAGATAGGCTTTTAAAATCATCTTTGTAACAGAAGAGCAATGTCCAGATAATCAATTTTTTAACAACTTTTGTTTCAATTTCACTTAAGAGTACTTATGTTTAAGATCTCGCATAAAAAGGACGCATAATTTTTACTCATGCATCAACAATGTATGTAGTAAATACTGTGTATAAAAATGCAAGAAAATATATAGTTATTGTAGCCATAGGAATATGTTTATTTAATATGTCAGTATTCCTTCACAAGAATGATTTTTGCCTGCAATCATAAGAAAAGACAGGAATTTCTTCCATCCTACAATGACATCTTAAAATATATACATGCTAATCATCAAGATTCAGTGGATGGACTGTATGATTGGCAACAACAGAAAATTAGACTCAGACAGTCTAAAAATCTATGTTGACTGAGTAGGAAAAATTATCCTAGATACATTATTCATTTTTGTGCCTTCAGTATTTGTACGTTTCATTGTATTTTTCTTATGCTGAGAGGAAGACTGTTCATGGGATCAATTTAGTTTCAACGAGAATCCATGCTTTAATTCCAGTACTGCAAGTAGTTGTGGCATCGATAGGTCACATCGACCACACAAATTACAATCTTCAGGATATTAACTGCACTGATTAGCCACCATGTCTAATTCAATCAGCCTTTGTACTTCATGCAGTGTTCATGTGTATCAGTCTTTATGGTAAAATATATGTGTATATAGAAAACTTGGGAACTGTTTATTATGTATATTACAATCTGTATACAGCATATTGGTGACCCCGGACAAAAAGTTCTACATCTTCCGCGACTTCCATGTCAGTCATATAGAATCAATAGGTTTCACATCCGACACCATGGCTACATCACCGAACATTCTTTACAAAGATTTGGATGCCCAGCTCTTACGACCAGGCCAACACAACCTTCCACCATCGGTTATTTCGCAGCTAACGGACAATGATCTACAAACTTCGCCTAGGATAACCTCTACCTAAAACAATGGACTCAGGCATGGTTTTGCCAGATTATGCACAACAACAAGTGAAAAGTGAAGTGGACGATCTACTAAATAGTGTGACGAGCGATCACTCGTACAAAGTTCAAAGGGACCAAAATTCGCACACATGCTTTTATCCTCTATGCGCCATGATGTCAGTTACTGTAGCGCCATGTGCAACACTGCCATTTGTGCAAATGCACATGCTGTCAACTATTACCAAACTCACCAGCCTTGCCTTCCTCACAAATCAGTAACAGACATTGTTATGCATCCAGTTCGCCAGAACAAACCACTGGATCGGTGGCCAAGTTTCATGACCACATGGGCATGAGTGCACCTAACATAGCCTCTTCAGCCCGCAACATTGTACTACGACAGTGCGACCACCAACAGGTTTCACCAGTGTTTTATGGTCCTACCATGAAGGGTGAGTGGGCAGTGTGCACAGAAAACTCTCGTTGTTGCCACTTTAAGCTCCAAGCCCCCCAACCCCCCTCACCCACAGGGGGCCTCAATTCCATCCATAGAACTACTCGCTCCTATAGCAGTACCATCTGTGTCTGCCACGTCAGGCTTCCAAGTCATTTCTGAGTTGGACAATGTCAGTGCTGTTCCTGCAATTACCGGTCCAGTTTACAGGCCCTCATTACACGCCACTCACCCGTTCCCTCCCACGGTACCGACCGTGACTGCCTTGTCATATTTTTAGGCTTCTTCAGAGACATTACAACCAGCCATTGTTCCGAATGTGTGTGTTAGTAACATTTCCACTCTGGTGATGCCGGATCCCAGCATGAACTCTTCTGCAGCAGGACCGCAGGCCTTCCAAGAGACATCGAAGCCACCTTCATCTCCACCTCCAGGCGTACCATCACGTTTATGACTTTGATAAAGGTCGGATTGTAGCCTATCGTGATTGCGGTTTATCGTATCGTGACATTGCTGCAAGCATTGGTTGAGATCCAATGACTGTTAGCAGAATATGGAATCGGTGGGTTTAGGAGGGTAATACGGAATGCCATGCTGGATCCCAATGGCCTCGTATCACTAGCAGTCGAGATGACAGGCATCTTATCCTCATCGCTGTAATGGATCGTGCAGGCACGTCTCTATCCCTGAGTCAACAGATCGGGATGTTTGCAAGACAACAACCATCTGCACGAACAGTTCGACAACGTTTGCAGCAGCGTGGACTATCAGTTCTGAGACCATGGCTGCGGTTTCCCTTGATTATGCATCAAGACAGGAGCGCTTGTGATGGTGTACTCAACGACAAACCTGGGTGCACGAATGGCCAAACGTCATTTTTTCAGGTGAATCCAGGTTCTGTTTACAGCATCATGATGGTTGCATCTGTGTTTGGCGACATTGTGGTGTATTCACATGTATTCATCATCACCATACTGGCGTATCACCTGGCGTGATGGTATGGGGTGCCACTGGTTACATGTCTCGGTCATCTCTGGTTTGCATTGACGGCACTTTGAATAGTGGACGTTACATTTCAGATGTGTTACGAACCGTGGCTCTATCCTTCATTCGATCCCTGTGAAACCCTACATTTCAGCAGGATAATGCATGACTGCATGTTGCAGGTCCTGTACAGGCCTTTTTGGATACAATGTTCGACTGCTGCCCTGGCCAGCATATTCTCCAGATCTCTCACCAATTGAAAATGTCTAGTCATGGTGGCCGAGCAACTGGCTCATCACAATATGCCAGTCACTACTCTTGATGAACTGTGGTATCCTGTTGAAGCTGCTTGGGCAGCTGTACCTGTACACGCCATCCAAGCTCTGTTTGACTCAATGTCCAGGCATATCAAGGCCATTACTGCGGCCAGAGGTGGTTGTTCTGGGTACTGATTTCTCAGGCTCTATGCACCCAAATTAAGTGAAAATGTAATCACATGTCAGTTCAAGTATAATATGTTTGTCCAATGAATACCCGTTTATCATCTGCATTTCTTCTTTGTGTAGCAATTTTAATGTGCAGTAGTGTAGTTCGCAAGTGTTCCACACTCATGGGCAAGATTGTGACCTGTGTCATTAACCTACTTTCAGAATATGACTCAGCGGTGCACCTCCACCGGGAGAACAACAAGCTGAAACAATGCATTGCTCACACTTACAATGAGCTTGCTGCAGCCTGCACCTCGCTGTTGAAACTGCAATCCGCAGTTCCTTCACTGGATCGAACTTAATTGCCAAGCATTAGTTTGAACACTCGTCAGGTTAGTTCAAAAACATTCACTGCACACTAGCAGGCAGCCACCCCACTTGTTGATAAACATTCCCCCTCTCCCACACATCAGCCAAGCAACTCGGTGGCCATCGCTGTCCCTCATGCAGTGCCAGCGCCTCTCTAATCCACGCAGGTTACCCAAGGCAAAGTTAACAACAGTCAGTTGCTGTGTGCCCCACTCTGCTCTGTGTTGCACATACAGCCGACCTCTACAAACAAGTGCACACTGTGCTTGCATAATAGGCATGTGACTTTCGTGCTGCCTTTTCCCACTCACACTAATGGCTATGCCTCATCGCGCCCCACTCATTCCAAAACTCCATGTCAGAACATTACTCAGCCTCATGTGCAGTTCTCAGTCTCTTCCATCACTGACAGAACAACACACAAGATAATTACAACTTAATTAATGAACTTCTGGAGGCAGGCATTCTACAGCCATCGGACAGCAATTGGTCTTCACCAATTCACCTCATCACCAAACGTGTGTGGTGATTACAGACGTTTAAATGCTCGCACTATCATGGACAATTACCCCATGCCTAATATAAATGATTTCACCCATACGGTATAGGGCACCACAATCTTCAGTGTGATTGACTGCAAACGTGCTTGAGTAAGGACCAACACATCTTAATAGTTCCTGTACTGTTTCTACCTACTTAAGTCCTGCAGTTTCCATGTCTCTTTGTCAGCCTGCAATAATTTATTTTACATTCCTCTTCTTTTTCATTAATTGTCTCCTTTCGATTTACTAGCTTCATTTCTTCCCTTTTTATTTTTTATTCCCATTTGAAAATTATTTTTTAAATGTCAATAAACTCTGAAAAACAACTACTGCATCACAGTATTCTGCTATTTTTATCTCATTTCTATTGTGATTGTAGTTCCAACTGCTATGCTACACTTCAGGTATCACCTAATACATTGTGTCACTGAACTTCCATTCTTTCAATAATGATTTCCCTTTACTGGTTTCCATTCCTGTTTCCATACCTGTTACTAGGACTTCCTGTGTGTCATTCACATACGGAGCACGGGAAGAACAATTATTTAAATACCTCTGTGCTTGCTGTAATTAATCTAATCTTATCCTCATTATCCCTAAGTGAGCAATATGTACTGCATTGTAGTATATTCCTCGAGTGATCACTTAAAGACGGTTCTTGAAACTTTCTGAGTAGACTTTCTCAGGATAGTTTCAGTCAGTTTCCAAGAGCCTAGCAGTTCAGTTCTTTAAACATCTCTATGACACTCTCCCATAGTTCAAACAAACATGTGACCATCCATGCTGTCCTTCTATATACACATTCAGTATCCCCATTTAGTCTGGGTATGTGTCCCACACACTTAAGCAGTATACCAGAATGGACCACATGAGTAATTTGTAAGCAGTCTCCTTTGTAGACAAATTGCATTTCCCTAGTATTCTACCAAAAACCCAAAGGCTGCTATCTGCTTTACTCATGACTGAGCCTTTGTGATCATTCTATTTCATGTCTCTACTATTTGTTACACCCAGGTATTTGTATGAGTTCACCAGTTTCAATGATGACTCACTGTGTTCATGTTTGTCCAATACTATTGGCGGAATAATGACAATATTATGAAAAGAATATATTGTTACTCACCATATGGTGGAAATGATGAGATGCAGACAGGTAATAAAAAAACCAGTAAGCCAGAGACGGTGGTCACATGTGTGAGAGTTGCATTTACATGAATACGCGCGTGACTGTGTGTGTGTGTGTGTGTGTGTGTGTGTGTGTGTGTGTGTGTGAAGCAAGTTGGCAGTCTTTGCACCACTTTGAAATCTTATCAGGGTCTTACTGAACAGTTGTCAACTTTGTCCACACTGTACTTCAGAACAGACCACACCACCATCTGTGAAAAGTTTAAGGTTACTATTAATATTATCTGCAAGGTTATTACTATAGGGCGTCCCAGGAGGAATGGTCAACACTCAGGAGTATGAGAGAAATGATTCAAAGCAAAAAGTCTAGTAAACACGGGCTCTAAAATCCATACCTAAGAACTATGAGCACTTCGTCATTTTCAATACTATGAAGTAAATCTCTTCTACTGCAATGTATTTGCTTTTCATACTTTGAGACGTGATATTATTGACTAAAAAAAAGAAAATAATGTCCAGTAATGGTGGGTTCCAAAGCACATACCTTAAGAGCTGTGAGCACTTGTTCAAACTCACTACTGTGAAACTCATCTCTTCTAGTGAACAGGTGTTCATAGCTCTTAAGGTAGGCATTTTAATGCCCATGCTTACTAGAACATTGTTTCTTGTTTTGGTCCAAACTATCCTGTACCAATATATGGACAGCAAAGAGCTTGCAGTAGAAGAGATTTGGTTCATGATATCAAAGATGAAGAAGTGCTCATAGCTCTTAATTTATGCTTTGTAGAGTCCATATCTAACAGATATTTTTGCTTTGAATGATAGTTCCTGTCATATCCCTGAATAATATCTATTCCTCCTTGGACATCAAGTTTGTAATATGAACAGCAAGGGACCAACACACTTCCCTGGGGTACACCTGTTGATTACTCTCCATCCAAGATACCATGCTGTGTCCTCCCTACCAAGAATTCCTCAATCTAGTCATAAACTTCTTCATATAGGCAATAATATCATATTTTTTATAAAAAACTGTAGGTTTGTTACTGAGTCAAATCCTTTTCATAAACAGAAAAATACTGCGTCTACCAATTCTTAGGTTGATGGGTTTCGGATGTCATGTGAGAGAAGTGCAAGTTGGGTTTGACATGGTCTATATCTTCAAAATCCATGCTGGTTCACTTGGAGGAGAGTTCTCTGTTTGAGATACCTCATTATGATTGAGCTCAGGGCATGCTGTATTATTCTACAACAAATGGATGTCAGCGATACTGGTCAGTAGCTTTGTGGATCACTTCTTCTACGCTTCTTGCAGAAAGATTTGACCTGTGCTTTCTTCCCTTTCTTCCAGCTATCAGGTACGGGTTTTCACTTGAGGGGGTCTAGCAAAGATTACAGTTAAAAGAGGGGATAATTCAGCTGTAATCTGGCATATAATCTGATAGAGATTCCCCTGGGACTTAGTTCAGTTTTAACCATTTCAGCTGTTTCTCAATGCCACTGATGCTAATATCTGCTTTACTCACCTTTTCAGTAGTATAGGGATAAAATAAGGGCAATACTCCTGGGTTTTCCTTTGAAAAGAACCACTTGAGAACAGAGCTTTTGCTTTGCTAATATCAGTTTCAGCTCCTGTTTTGTCCATCAGTGAATGGACAGTAACTTTGGTTCCACCAACAGCATTTACATACATCCAGAATTTCTTTGAGTTTTGTGAAAGGTCTTTTGACATTATTCTGTTACAGTACTCATAGAAGACTTCATTCATTTCTGTGTTGATTGCCAAATGCGTTTCATTCAGCATCTCTCTATGCTTTGTTTTGTACTTATTATGCAGGAGTCTCCGTTTCTCTAGAAGTTTGTTACATAGAATTTTTTTACATAGACTATGTACCATGGAGGGTCCCCCATTATGAACTGTTCTACTGAATTCATATCTTTTCAGTGCATGGTCAACCATTCTATCAAACTTCAGCCCTAGTTCTTCTACATGCCAATGTCTTGAGCTTAAAGTTTCAAGCTCATTATTGTGATATAACACTACTGCTTTTTGTCTGGTTTTCTAAACATATAAATCTTTCTACTCATTTTGGTTGCCCTTTGTACTTTGGTGTTCATTGTTCCTATAACTGCCTCAAGATCACTGATACCAGTATAAATCCTCAGAGAGGTCATATCTGTTTGTTGCCATTAGATTTAATATATTTTCATCATGAGTGGGGTTCTGAACTACCTGTTCTAGGTGGTTTGCAGAGAAGGCATTTAATAGTGTTTCATAGGATGTCTTGTCATGCCCACCACTAACAAAACAATAACTATCCCAAGTGACTGTGTAGTGGCATAAAGTTTTCTCCAGTGACTACAGAATGATTAGAGAACTTACAAACAAGTGAACAGAGGTTTTCTCTAAAAGTTTTGGTTACATCAGGAGGTGAGTCTGGTGGTCAATAGAAGTATCCTACTATAATTTTATGCCCATCCTTGACACTGAATCATGCCCAAACCATCTCACATGCAGCTTTCTATCTCAGTGGATTTGAGTTCCTTGTCTACTGCAACAATTACACCACGTCCATTTCCCACTTCCATATCCTTTGAGTAAATGATTACATTTTCACCAAAGATCTCACTACTGCCAACTTCAGATTTCAACCAGCTTTATTTGCATAGAATTATGTGGGCTTCAGTGCTTTTTAGGAGCACTTCAAGCTCTGGCACTTTGCTGCAAATGCTTCAGTAGTTAGTTGTTATGATTTTAATACTCCCACTTTTGGAAGGAATTTCTTTGAAACTTACACTGATACTTCTGATTTTCCTAAGCTATCATTACCTGTACTGGATGGAGAGCCACTCAAACTAGAAAACTTGAGTGTGTACCCCACACACAGTCATCCATCTGCGTAACCATGTCTACATCTACATCGTCGGCAAGATACTGCCTGCATACACACAGCGAGATTTTCTACTGTTTATCTTCATACTTGCCAAACTCTACTTTGGCCAACAATGTTGCTGTATCTCTCCCTAATCGAGAACATTTGCAGCATGATGGTAAGGATTTTGATGACCTAATGCACCAATTGAAAAGAATTTGGCATGATATCCGTCAGGAGGACATCCAACATTTCTGTCAATCAATGCCAAGCCAAATAACTGCTTCCATGAGGACCAGAGGTTGAGTAACAGGTTACTGACCTGCTCAATTTGTGAAGCTCTTTCTCTTGAATAATCATGCAATTTTTCTGAAATTGTAATCATTTGTTTGTGTCTACATTTACATCACATCAACTGATTTCCATCCCATTCAGATAATTCCTCTTAGAATGTATATTTTAGATAAGACATAACATATAATTTTTTAGTTAATGTTGGATAAAACTTTAAGTAAATTAAGTAAATATTCGAAGGCAGTCACTTCACTGACCTCTGAATCTTTTCTCTGTAATTGGTTCTGAAGTTTGTTAATCTCTGCATTTAAATTCTTAATCTCAGCTGCCAATACTACATTGTTCTGGTCTGATATTTCCTTCAGTTGCTGTAATGAACAATTAATTAATTATTATCAATGAACAGCTCTCTAACTCAGAAAAAAAGCATAGAGAGAATCAGTGCTTACCGACATAAGACTAACTTCATACTGAAACTTCCTGTTATTTTCTTCAACCTTTTGGTATTTTTCTTCAGTTTCATCAAGCGAGTTTTGTATTTCAGAGACCTAGAGCAATAAGTACCAGATTGAAAAATGTTTCACATACTCTCATAGTTACTACGGAGGAACAGGAAAACTGTTGAACTATGGAATGAATGACAAAAAGTATGTGCTTATTAAATAGAGGGACATCAGACTATGAGCCAAGAATAAATTAATCATGCTAACAGCAGTACTGGTTTAATTGTAATTTCATACTTCACATATTTGTACTAACTCCTCAGCTTTGGTAAGAGATATGAAATGCTGCTAAAAGACTGCTATTTGGTGCATAGAAACAGGTCACTTTTAAGCATAAATAAACAATATAATACATACAAACAAATAGACACTCACATACTACCATCAGTACCACAATGACAGTGACTGTTGATAGCTGATTGCTCATGCAGATCCTACATAATGATACCAACCAAACTCAGAACAATTAACTATCTCTGCTGTCCATCAGCATCAGAGAAGACAATGTCAGATACTTATTTCTTTTATATGCCTGAGCAAATGTTTATGCAACAAAGATCCCCTCATTTACATCGAGTTCCCTTACAGCGCCCTTGCACACCCACTCTGCCCTCCATATACCACATAACTTCTTTCAACCTCCATAACATCCACTGTTTCTGAACACCATATCTAGACTCCCAGTACTGTTGTTAACCAGTACCAAAATAAAACTGACTCTCACAGAAGCCTCATTCTTGTCAACATGCTTCAGCTTCAGAACCCACCCAGGTACAAGAATGATAGACCAGTAAATGACCCAACTTCCTTTGCCCATTTCTTTCAATGGAAGTGTTTATATGCAGTCCACCCTATTGCCTTCAGACAGTTAAAGATACATGTATAACCTTATCCAAAAACAGTTCTAACCTGTTCTAACCTCCCACCAACCATGATGCTATATCCCTTTCCACCCACCCACTCCTTGCAACCTTCTAGGAATTTCTCCCCTCCAATCTTATTTCAAATTCCTTACCCAAATTCCTTCATAGTGAGTTCAACACCATGGCCTTGAAATGAACATGTATTCATCATATTAAAACTATACTGATGTTATCCTTCTTCCTGCAGCAAAGGTTTCACCACCATTGTCATGACCATATGAATGCAAGTACACACCAACCACTCTCAGTTTCTCAGATGGCTACTCAAAAATCTTTATTCATATGCACCAACCACTGACAGTTCTTCCATTAAGAGCTGCCATCCATTCCTCATCCCTCCCACTTAGCGTTGGTACCAGTGAGGCTTCGTCTGCAGTGCAATGCAGAACCAAGCAAAACATACCAACAATATTGTGAATACCACTAGAGACAGACAACATCCAACCAGCTAGTCCAGAAACAGATTTTCCATCCTGTCTCTTCCTGTGAAACCTACAAATATCAGTCACAACTGTGGACAAGTAACTGACTAATACTTCTTTCACCACCCAGGCACTGTAAAACACAGCCAAGTACCATGGTAGGGCTTCATCTACCTCACACTATTCCCTAAAACAAAATATGTCCCCCCCCCCCCCCCTCCACCAAAGTTCTATCCACACCACCCAAAGTAGTATAATATCACCCAACTAACTAACAAGATATCCTTCTCCATCTGTATTGCAATCAGGCTTCCACGGCACACTAATCATTTCTATTTGAATCATCTTTGAAACCCACCCTCTACCTCCTACTGCTAACTAATCCCAAGAATCTCTTAGCCTATAGAATTTTGTATACTAGTTATGTTATAAATACTTTGTAGCATTCTACTCTTTGAAGGCAACAAAAGTTTTGTCTACACCGATGACTGGTTACTCACAAAATGCAGTTACTGTAAATTTCAACATACAGTTGGTGAAAATGCTCCACATCAAAAATAAAATGATTTCAACTGGTGATATAGTACAATATGGATCACCCAATCCTCCCCTGTAACCCAAGGCCCAAGAATTCTACAGTGTAGCATATCAAGTCTCCTTGTCGAAATCTTGTGCACTCTCTTTCTCATACTTGAACATTCTTGTTGCTATCTCTTTCCTGAACTGTTTGGTACTGCATTCTCCACACACCACAGATGCAGGGAAAGTGCTCTGTGGCTGGCATGAACTATTGCCCATAAACAGTCAGTGTAACCACAGGAACTGGTGTGTGTGTGTGTGTGTGTGTGTGTGTGTGTGTGTGTGTGTGTGTGTGTGTGTGGTTGTGTAGGTACATGTGTCCTCTTAAAGCAGAAGAAGACTGGTAGATGATTTTATGTAACACACATCAATCAGCTATATGTGAGTGGTTGCCTTTCCCAATTTTTGTATACCATTTTTCACATTTATGATGTGCAACAATTCATATGACATATTTTACAACCAAATAATAATGAAATGGCAGTTTGAAGGTGTTGAGATTGAAAGTAATAAAAAATGTTATTAAATGCCTTAATTACAGAAAACAGCATGAAAACACAAACAGAACAGCAACACTAAAGATGCTTTCAATGTACTACTAATGAACAAGTCACTTAGTATAGAACAGAAGAAAATAATTTGTCAAGAAATTCATCCAGATTGCGTTTCTATATAGATATGAAAGTTCTTACAAATGATTGAAATGCAGCTATGCACAAAACTGATAAAAACCTGATGAACAGGAAGAAAAATCAATGAAGATAATTTGAAAGAGATTAATGAGCAGAGAAACTTCATAGCAACAATCTAACACAGAAAAACAAAACATTTTGAATATTTATGCAGATGAGTAAGTTTCAAAAAGTATTGGAAGGAAATACTTATGGGAAAGAATAACAAGGGAAAGCCAAAAAAGAAAATAGTCAAAGATATATTGGAAGTAACAAAGTGTCAACATTTTCAAGAAATGAAGAGGACAGCACAAAATAGGGGATAGTGTTTGCAGTGACACGGCATAGCCTTGTAAGGCAACGAAGGTATTATTTTTCAAAGAAAACTGTTACCTATATTCGTAGCAACTGAGACCTCATTACAATAAACTAGTACTTGTCAAGCTGCTTTACAATGAACATTGTTACTTGCCATGCAGCTAACAGGAATTTTAAGTATCTGAATTTAGGTAATCATATTATTTGTAGAAGAAATACAAAACGAGGCATGTTTTCAATGTTCTTTTGAATCGGTTATAATTCCCAATTTCTTGTTTATGTTAGGTGGGAGACTGCTGAATAACTTTGAACCAAAGTACCAGTACATAACTTCACTCCAGCCACTACAGAAGGAGGTAGTCTATATGGAAAAATCATTTTTGTGTCTTTTAGTGTGTATGGGAATTGAAAAAAGTGAAAAGTAAACACAAGATACAAACTAGCCCCTTGTATTACAATCAGTGACAACCTCATAAAAATACTGAGAGACATTGTGAAGAACTACAGTTAATGCAGAAAAAGAAGAAAAGTACTGATACCAGGATGGTACTTCTTTCTAAAAATTTATTTGTTAGTAAAAGGGACAAATTTGGACTGAACGAGAAATCTGTAACTTACAACCTCACACAGGTTTACAGTTAACAGCTATAAGAACTGAGAAAAATTAAAGATGATATTACACTATTAAAAACACATGTACCTTTCTTTCTAGTTTTTCTATGGTTTGTTCTAGTTTCTTATTTTCCTGCTTCAACTCCTCCTGAAAAAAATGATGTGCCATTAACATCAGATATGGAATTTATGGACACTAAAAAACAATTTCTTCTGTGTAGTACATACTGTTGGAAAATGATGTCACATTTGTAGTCCCTCCTCTTACAGCTACCATAAAGAATTGTTTCCTTCAAAATTAAAAACAACATTGTCTGTATGTTGTCAAACAATGCAGAGACTGTGGGGGATATGACAGACTCAAATCAAAAAGAATCTAGAGTGAAAACTGTAACATTGCAAAGAGAGCAATTGTTATGAGATTGGATCCCTCTCATACTGGGGTCTGACTAATCAGCCCTCTGTTCTAGCCTTCCCCATCCTGTCCAAAAACTAGCAAAGCTTTTTTTATATACTTGTATATTGGTAGTATTTAGAATTTCAACTCCTGAAGGCATATACTGCCAGTCATTTCGTCCCTTTGCAAATTTTATAGCTTTCTCAAAGATATTTTTTTGGCAGAATCCATAGTGCTCACACATATCAGTGACAAAGTCATTACATACTGAGCATGAGGTGGGATTTAACAAAGATGAATAAAAAACAACAGTCTTGGAAAAGAATCTTCATAGTGTTCACGTTATATGATTTATGGAAATAACAGTAAGCCTAAATCAAAATGGCTGGATGGGAATTTCAATCCCGTCACAGGAAAATAAAGGCACAGTGCCTTAACCATACCATCAACTTACTTTGTGAAACAGAGTCAACAGACAAACAATTTTAAAAATATTGTTGGTTTTCTTTAGTACAGTAAAATCTAGATTTATATGGATAAAAGTTATTTAGTTAAAAGTATACACTAATAAAATACATAACTTCTATCAACAATGATCTATATTTGTTTCCAAGAGTAGCCACATTGACTCAGAATTTTAGTACAGCATGTAATACTTCTAGAACTGTTTAATTACTGTGTCTGATAATTTTGTGTGATAATTTTGTTTGTGTTCTTCCTGTTTCAGCAAATGGTTAATGAGCACTTGTATTATATCGTAAATATTACTGGTATCCTTTATTCACTTTAATGTGCCACAACAAAGTATCAAGTTAACAGGTGTCAAAGTTACTAAGCAGGAAAGATTCATTATTTCAGTCTCTCGCACACAGAGTTAATTATACATCATGATAAAAATATCACAGAAAATTTAGTGTGATACTATATTCAATATATCATAGATTATTATACCTAGAGTCAACTACACACAATGAAAAAAATATCACAAAAAATTAACAAACAAGTTCAAGACTCAAAACAGTAAAAAGTCTATATATTTCAATGTGTGAAATGAGAAACTACACAATATCCTATTGAAAGCTACTACAAATCTCAGATATATCAATACAAAATATGATCACTGATGAAGAGGAGGAGAGAAAAATAATAGTAAATTATTAATAGAACAGCTAAAATAGACAATTATCTGTGTCAGTCATTTTAGAAGAAGAAGAAAAGGAAAAGAGCACTCAAAATTAAACTTCATCAAAATTAAATAATTTCATGGTAGATGTATTTTATTATTACTGATCCATTTAATAACACAATACTTCCTTTACTAAAATTACAAAAGGGTGTGATTTCCCAAAGTAAAATTTCATCAGTTCCATCCAACCACCATCTACTCCAGTCCAGTCACAAATGTCACCTACCCCATCAAAGGCTGAAACCAGTCATGAGATCTACAAACTAAGCTGCAACCACTGTACTGCACTATAAGTGGGCATGACAATCCACAAGCTGTCTGTCCACATGAATAGCCATTCACAAACTGTGGCCAAGAAACAAATTGACCAACTTGTTGCTGAGCATCCATTTCACGACTTTTCCCACATATTTGGTTGTATTTTTGTGAAATTTTTTGGGCATAATTCAATGTTATTTACAATTTTTTTTAGTTTTTTTTACACCACCATGGATACTTAATCCTTCCATCTGCATCAATACAGAAAAGTTTCCTTATCCCTGGCCAGAACCCAGTCCCACATACTGGTCCTGCATTTTTACTTGACTCATGGAAGCCCCCCAAATGGCCTTACCACCAAATTATCCATCTCCAGCTGCCAAACTTCCTTCTACAACGACCTCCATCTGTTCAGATTTCACCAGTCCTTAGCCCTCACGAGCATAGTCCTGCAAAACCTTACCAATCAGGCCCAAACCTCTTTGCAATACCTCCTCCCCATCCATGAAATTCTCCTACCATGCAATCCCAAATTTCTGGATCCCATCACACACACTGAAACTCTTGCTTTCCAGGAACTAGAGCAACATGCATAACGCCACCTCAAACAACTCTGCATCTTGGTCACTTCCTAATCCCGCCTTGGGCTACCACTACCTCTGCAACAACCTCCAAACTTCCCCCACATCCTCTTATAGCTGTCTCCTTCCTAGTCACCATGTGTAAATATAGATCCTCACTCACAATTCCTTCTCCTTTGAAGGTATTACCTACAAACAAACCAGAGGTACAGCTATGGGCACTTGCATGGCACTATCCTATGCCAACCTATTCATGGCCCATCTAGAGGTGTCCTTCCTATACACCCAGAATCCCAAATCTTTCACCTAGTTCAGATTTACTGATGAAATCTTTAAGATCTGGATCGAGGGTGAGGACACCCTATCACATTCCTCCAGAACCTCAACAGCTTCTCCCCATTTGCTTCACCTGGTCATACTCAACCCAATAAGTCGCCTTCCCCAATGTTGACATCCACCTCAAAGATGGCTCTGTCCAAATCAAACCCCCCTACCACCAGCAATACCTCCACATTGACAGCTGCTACCCATTCCATACCAAGAAATCCCTTCTATACAACTTAGCCACCCACTGCCATCACATCCATAGTGATGAGCATTCACTCTAGAAATATACCAAGGCTCTCACTGAGCCCTTAACAGACCATATGTATCCTCCCATCCTTGTACAGAAATGAATCTCCCATGCCTTATCTTTCCAGTCACCCACCACCTCCCAAAGTCACACTGTCTGGCCACAGAGAAGCATTCACCTCATGACTCAGTAACACCAAGGACTGGAGCAACTGAATTACATTCTCTGCGAAGGTTTCAACTACCTCTCGTCATGCCCTGAAATTATAAATATCCTCTCCACTACCCCTTCCGCCATCCACTGAACCTACACAACATCCCCGTCCATCCTACTTAGTCCCTGCTTGCAGCCCCTTGCCTCACAGCTCATATCCCTGTAATAGACTTAGATGCAAGACCTGTCTGAACATCCTCCTACCACCACCTACTCCAGTCTGGTCACAAGCATCACCTATCACCAAAGGCAGGGCTACCTGTGAAACTAATCATTTCATCTACAATCTAAGTTGCAACCACCATGCTGCATTCTTTGTGGCCATGACAACCAACAAGCTGTCAGCAGAGGAACAGCTGGACCACCCTGTCGCTGAGCACACCGCCCACCATGGCATTCTTCATTTCAATGACTACTTCACAGCCTGTGCCATCTCGATTTTTCTCACCAGCTTTTCTCAATTGTGCAGGTGGGATCTCTCCCCCTGCAATATATCCTACATTCCCACAACCCCCTTGGCCTCAACATTCAGTAGTCATTGTCCTTACCCATCAGCCCCTTCCCTGTTCCCACTCCAGCACTACACGGCCCTCTATTCCACCAAAGCACTCAGTCAATATACTTCTCTCCTTTTCCACTAACCCTCCTCTCTCCCCAGTCCACTGCCTAACCTTTCAACTGCACCTAGCTGCCTACCCTCTCTCCACATCATCCCCACATGCTCCCACTAGCAGCACTTCACTGTTCCCCATCCCTATCCTGCTCTCCCTCCCCCTCCTCACCACAGCCTCCTCCTTACCCCCACCTGGTTGTCTCTCCCATCACGCACTATTGCTCATAGTCTGGCTTCAGTTGCCAGAAACTGTGGTCATGTGTGTGTTGATGCACTTATGTGATAGCATGTGTGTGTGGTGTGTGTGTGGTGTGTGTGTGTGTGTGTGTGTGTGTGTGTGTCATCTTTTTTCAACAAAGGCCTTGTTGGCCAAAAGCTCATTTTGTGACAATATTTTTGTTATGCCTATCTGCAGCTCAGCATCTCTGCTATAGGGTGAGTATCTGCTATAAGGTGAGTAGCAACTATCATTTTCATAAAATTGTTACAGCCCATCCTTGACTTTCCATTGTCTGATTTTTCATCAGCTTTTGTGTGAATGGTTGAACAATGATTTTATATTAGTAGCTTCATTGGTAATAAAAGCATAAATACAAACTAATTATTGCTACTGTTAGTATGAGAGAAAGTACTGAATAGAAAACCACGTTCACTGTAAAAATGAAGCAATTAAAATAAGTAAGAGAAGCACACCTGGAAGGAGCTGTCATAAATATTTACAAATAAAATGAAGGTTTCATAGTCTCCTGGACTACATCTTTCTGGATACAGAATATATTCTGGACAGGTACTATGCAAACAAGTTATGGATGGTGGCCTAATGCTGTGAACATCCATATTTACTGCAATCAGATTTTAAATTTCTTTATACTGTGATGCCACAGCAGATGGGTATGACACCGGCTCATAGATTTTATCTTGCATTGTGAGCAGAAACATTGGCAGCCTACAAAATAGGGGTAATATTGTGGAGGCATTCTTATAATATTTCATTATATACAGCTGTGCACTGCTCTGTTGGAATAGCACTCCTGGAAGACCTGCAATGCAAGGCATCAAGTATGACTGCAGAATATGCAACACCTGATACTCATTTGCCATAGTCAGTAATATTATTACTAGAAGAGTAGGAGTGACAATGAGCTTTATGCAATGGAAATCCAGACCTGGAATAACATAAGTGGGGTATGTGACTGTACCTTACAGCTATTTCCAGCTGCTGCTCTGTGTAATAACAGCATCCCATAAGAGTAAACCAGTTGCGCCTTTGCCTGATACTGTTCATACCTGAGGTACTTAGGCTATGCACAGCTCTGTTTAAAAAGAATACTTCATTGTAGCCAATGTAGGATAGAGCTATATATATCTGTTTTCATGTCCCATGGCTAATTCTAATTCACTGCAAATAATAACCTGTAGCTGTAATCCTGCAGTCAAATAGTCGAAGCATTGGCTTAAATTTTGAATTAATAAAATACACAGAAATACAAAATAAAAGTTAAATGATTAATTTAATAACAAAGGTTCTGTTCTAATGCCTGTAATTGATTTAGATGACAGAATTATGTTGAATAAAAATTATGCGTGTAAGCTACTACAAACAGCATAGTGAACGCATTATTGTGGCCAAGATAGATACGAAGCCCACACCTACTACAGTAGTACAAGTTTATATGCCAACTAGCTCTGTAGATGACGAAGAAATTGAAGAAATGTATGATGAAATAAAAGAAATTATTCAGATAGTGAAGGGAGACGAAAATTTAATAGTCATGGGTGACTGGAATTCGAGTGTAGGAAAAGGGAGAGAAGGAAACGTAGTAGGTGAATATGGATTGGGGCTAAGAAATGATAGAGGAAGCCGCCTGGTAGAATTTTGCACAGAGCACAACTTAATCATAGCTAACACTTGGCTTAAGAATCATGATAGAAGGTTGTATACATGGAAGAACCCTGGAGATACTAAAAGGTATCAGATAGATTATATAATGGTAAGACAGAGATTTAGGAACCAGGTTTTAAATTGTAAGACATTTCCAGGGGCAGATGTGGACTCTGACCACAATCTATTGGTTATGACCTGTAGATTAAAACTGAAGAAACTGCAAAAAGGTGGGAATTTAAGGAGATGGGACCTGGATGAACTGAAAGAACCAGAGGTTGTACAGAGTTTCAGGAAGAGCATAAGGGAACAATTGACAGGAATGGGGGAAGAAATACAGTAGGAGAAGAATGGGTAGCTTTGAGGGATGAAGCAGTGAAGGCACCAGAGGATCAAGTAGGTAAAAAGATGAGGGCTAGTAGAAATCCTTGGGTAACAGAAGAAATATTGAATTTAATTGATGAAAGGAGAAAATATAAAAATGCAGTAAATGAAGCAGGCAAAAAGGAATACAAACGTCTCAAAAATGAGATCGACAGGAAGTGCAAAATGCCTAAGCAGGGATGGCTAGAGGACAAAGGCCCCCAGAGTAGACAACATTCCATTGGAACTACTGACGGCCTTGGGAGAGCCAGTCCTGACAAAACTCTACCATCTGGTGAGCAAGATGTATGAAACAGGCGAAATACCCTCAGACTTCAAGAAGAATATAATAATTCCAATCCTAAAGAAAGCAGGTGTTGACAGATGTGAAAATTACCGAACAATCAGTTTAATAAGCACAGCTGCAAAATACTAACACGAATTCTTTACAGACGAATGGAAAAACTAGTATAAGCCGACCTCGGGGAAGATCAGTTTGGATTCCGTAGAAATACTGGAACACGTGAGGCAATACTGACCTTACAACTTATCTTAGAAGAAAGATTAAGGAAAGGCAAACCTATGTTTCTAGCATTTGTAGACTTAGAGAAAGCTTTTAGACAATGTTGACTGGAATACTTTCTTTCAAATTCTAAAGGTTGCAGGGGTAAAATACAGGGAGCGAAAGGCTATTTACAATTTGTACAGAAACCAGATGGCAGTTATAAGAGGTGAGGGACATGAAAGGGAAGCAGTGGTTGGGAAGGGAGTAAGACAGGGTTGTAGCCTCTCCCCAATGTTATTCAATCTGTATATTGAGCAAGCAGTAAAGGAAACAAAAGAAAAATTTGGAGTAGGTATTAAAATCCATGGAGAAGAAATAAAAACTTTGAGGTTCGCCGATGACATTGTAATTCGGTCAAAGACAGCAAAGGACTTGGAAGAGCAGTTGAACGGAATGGATGGTGTCTTGAAGGGAGAATATAAGATGAACATCAACAAAAGCAAAACGAGGATAATGGAATGTAGTCAAATTAAGTCAGGTGATGTTGAGGGTATTAGATTAGGAAATGAGACACTTAAAGTAGTAAAGGAGTTTTGCTATTTGGGGAGCAAAATAACTGATGGTGGTTGAAGTAGAGAGGATATAAAATGTAGACTGGCAATGGCAAGGAAAGCGTTTCTGAAAAAGAGAAATTTGTTAACATCGAGTATAGATTTAAGTGTCAGGAAGTCATTTCTGGAAGTATTTGTATGGAGTGTAGCCATGTATGGAAGTGAAACATGGACGGTAAATAGTTTGGACAAGAAGAGAATAGAAGCTTTCGAAATGTGGTGCTACAGAAGAATGCTGAAGATTAGATGGGTAGATCACGTAACTAATGAGGAAGTATTGAATAGGATTGGGGAGAAGAGAAGTTTGTGGCACAACTTGACCAGAAGAAGGGATCGGTTGGTAGGACATGTTCTGAGGCATCAAGGGATCACCAATTTAGTATTGGAGGGCAGCGTGGAGGGTAAAAATCGTAGGGGGAGACCAAGAGATGAATACACTAGGCAGATTCAGAAGGATGTAGGTTGCAGTAGGTACTGGGAGATGAAGAAGCTTGCACAGGATAGAGTAGCATGGAGAGCTGCATCAAACCAGTCTCAGGACTTAAGACCACAACAACAACAACAATGTTTATTCAAGAAAGGACATCTCAAATAAATGGGAAATGGTCCTACAATATTCAGTTAAAATGAACAGAAAATACCCTTACCAAATGCAGTAAAGTTACATTATGTGGGATATGAGATTGGTAGCAAAGTTCCAAAACTAAATAGTCATCAAAGACTAATGAAAACTAAGTCCATTTCATGATCACGATACACAAAAGATTCAACAGCTAAAAATAGTTCAGCATTCAGCAAGATGATTCGAAAATTAACACATGCAGTGCAAACAATAGTAGTTCTATTCTCAGTTCCATAAATCAAGAGGCAAAAGTTAGAATCCTACTATGGGGCACATTCAGTCCTCTCAAAATATAAAGTCCCTTCAAAAGTTCAGAGTATTATAGCAGCTGTTCACCACCCAGAAAAGATCACCTATATGACTGAGTCACTCATGTCAGTCTAGAAGGGTCTGCTTTCTTCCAGAACTCGACACCACATGTCCAGAATTTCTCCCTTTAGCTCTTCACTCAAGAAGATCCAGTTTCCATTTGACTCCCATAGTCCCACTACTATCTGCTTTACCATTGGCTGAAAGCCATCCCCACCAAAAATACATCATCCTTAAACTCTATAGACATGATTTGATTCAGGTTGACCACTGCCCAGACTAAACTAATATATTAAAACAACATTTAAAAAAAGAAATGTCTTAAACATTTGGTTACACACAGATCATAGTAATAATTCACACTCAGATCATTTGCAATAATCATAAGTAACAGTCGGTTCAAAAATAAATGAGCCAGTTTTCTTGCACAAATGCATTCACATTAAATAACTACAGATTATTACTAAATATTATTTAAACAGTTATTTAATGCCTTCTTCACATAAGTATCTTTCGATTCTCTTTTCAGTCATGGTGTCCGCAAATACATGTGGTTGACCACTTTTAAACTAGCACAGCTTTTTAATAGCACTTGCAATCAGCACTTAAATAATGTTACTGGCAAAATAGTAAACTGTTCATTAAATAAAAACACAAGTATGACAATATGTGAGGTATTCATATTCTATTCATTAGCTGTGCAAATGTGGCAAATACAATGTTGTGGCAAACATTTTGGTAATAAAAAAGATATAGGAGACATGATAAATTGATAAAAAAAGTAGATATAGATATGTATCTTTCAGTGATGATATCTACAGTGCAATGCTATAATCTGTGATGTCATTTGTTGAAATTGCATGAAGCAATTAAAAGTTGTTAATTCAGAGGCTCATTGTGTAAACGTTTATTCACTGTGGAATATTAACTTCTATAGTTTTAAAGATATTGAAATATTGTTGTGAGATTTGATGTGCATTTTTATGAGAATGTAAATGTTTTCATATTTGCATTAATATTTAAAGTGAGTTACTGTCAAATCTTAAAGACCTGTAACTTAGCTATATTTAAGATTGCGTGAATCTCTGCCATTTCTTGGAAGAGCTGTCCAAATTCCAGGTTTAGGGATTTTCCCTATTTCTATCCTTGTCCCAGCAACTGCATTTACTCATACCTGTCACCTTGCCAGAAGCAATCAGCTGATGCGGCATGCTCCGAGCCTTTGGGCCCATCAGCATTCAGCCGTAGATGAAATACACTTCATCTCATAGCAGTTCTAGGCAGCTGATTAGCTCGCATCTTTGCTGTACTCCATACATTATTACAACTATTGAGCAAACTTTACATATAATGTACAGTCTCAGTGTGGAGTTTTATGAGTGCTATAAACCTTGTGACATCATGTTTTTATTTTGAAAATAGGACACTAAGTGAGGCAGCATAGCAGTTAAGACACTGAGCACACATTCCAGAGTAGTAGGTTTCAAATTATTGTCCAACCATTCAAAGCTGAATGTCAGGACAATTACTTTCAAAAGGGCATAGATGCTTTCCATGCATCCTTGTCCAAACAAGAATGTGTTTCATCTGTAATGGCAGTCACATCAACAGGACATTAAATCCTAAACTTCTAGAAGCAATACAAGATACTAGGTCTAGCACATTGTGCTGAGCTGTTATCAGCCCTTACATCACTTCTCAACGTAGCCTCTGTTGTATAATGGTCTCCGAAGCCTTCACTACAATATTGTGGTTGAGTGTTGTTGCAAAGAAAATAAAGATGATTTCAGAAGACAGGAGACTTCCGGATGTGCACATACACAACTACAGCAAGTGTCCAGATACAAACCGTATTCACATTAAAGACACTTGTCACAACTGAATGTATTATTTCAGACCATTACTTCAAATGATGCCATACTGTATATCTCATGGTGATCATCTTATGATAGGGTGTCAAACTTCTGGTATATTAGTCAGGGTGACCATTGAGCAGTTTCCACAGTTACTCCCTAACAGTATTAGTGGCACAAAATGACTGAGTGCTCAGTAGTGGGCACTGTATATAATGCAGATATATTTTATGTCTCACATAGCAGGGTTTCTAGTAGCACTACGTCAACAGTATAGTGTGTATATGTATGCACTCAGATGTCACAAAATGTTTCCACATTCTACCATACTTCCTAGTTTCTCATCAGCAGAGTGCATATAGGAGCACCATAAATACTATTTGCAGCAACCTTCATAGTACCCAGCATCTAATGGCTTAGTTACATAAAAACAATTACATGAAAAGGATAGATTGCTACTCACAATGAAAGGATTGCCATACATTTAAGCTTTAAGCCAAAAGGCCTTCTTCTGAAGTAGAAAACACACACACATTCACACATGCATGGCCACTTTCTCTGGCTGCTGTGCCCAAACACATGGCCAGTGACAGTGGACACGTGTGATTTGTGTGTATTTTTTCTACTTCGGAAGAAGGCATTTTGGCCAAAAGCTTAAATATATAGCAGACTTTTTGTTGCACCTACTTGTGACTCAACATTTCCTCTATATGGCAAATAGCAACCTAATTCTCTCCATAATATTGTTGTTATCCTGTCCTGGGCTTTCCACTGTTTAATCACATAAAATGTAGTTAGAAATAGCATCAGGTACCAACAAAAAATGCAAATTTTCATGCCCATAAAAATCAGGTTCCAACTCAATGTAGAGTCAATCCAACAGCTTTCTGTTCAAGGTACAAACATTCTTTACTAAAATAATCATTACCTGTGACTTTTAACCATTTGCTTGTGTCAATGTCTTATGTCCCATACATAAAGTTAGAACTGATTTTGATCATTACTTCTGAGCGTGTGGTTTTGTTTTCAGAACAGAGTACATTTAGGCTGTGATAGTGATTACCCTCACACATTCAATTGAACTTAATTCTAGTTATCACTCCATGCAAAATATTTCACTGGATATGAGATACCTTTGTCATACTGAGTTCAATAAAGAACTCAGATAAAAAAAATCCCAGAAGACACAATTCCTGTTGTAGTATGTCGTTTTGATAGTGGAGGCTGAGATTTGATTCCTTCAGATTCTTCACTGTATTTGCTTTTATCACCACCTCAAAATGAACATTGGTAGTTTAAAATAATTTCTATTAACAAACAAGGTATGCCCAGAAAGCAAGTACCATTTCATTCTACCATGACCCAGACAGTGTCTCTGATCTGTACATTCGCCCTATTCTTTCTGATTCACTGTCTTTCCACAAATGCCATTGTGGCCACACTGCACTGTGTTTACATTAGTTAGTGGTTGTTCAAAATGTTTAAGAGAATCTCTGAGCCCGCCAACTATGAAGTGCATTCTGCTATATGCTTTTTGATTGCAAAGAATGTTACACCAGCTTAAATATATCATCAACCTGTACAGATCTATGGTGAAAATGTAGTGACTAATGGAATGGTGCGAAAGTAGGTGAGACAATTCAATGATGGATAAAGCAATTTACGTGATGAAGGATGGAGTGGGTGGTCTTCCGTTGTTGATGATGGATTGGTTGAGAAAATGAAGAGAAAATTTGTGATAACTGACAGTTCACAATAAGGATATTTCCTGCTGGGTTTCCACAAATTTCAAAAACTGTTTTGTATGAGATTGTCACAAATTGCTAAAATTTTTGCAAACTGAAAATTCTTATGTAGGTCCACAAAATAGATGACACGGCAACGCTTTGACATTTCTTACCAAATACAGTAATGAGGCAGTTGAATTCTTAAACAGAGTTGTGACCAGTGATGAAACTTGGGATTTCATGTCACTCCAGAGTCAAAACAATAGTGACTGAGTGGGGGCACGCATGACCTCCAAAAAACAAAAAAATCAACACAATGTTGTCAGCACAAATAACTGTGTGCTCAAATAATTGTGTACACTGTGTTCTGGGACACACATGGCATTCTATTTGTTAAATTCCTTCCCAGAGGTGTAACCATCAATGTGGTATGATATTGTGAAACACTGAGAAAACTTTGACATGCAATTCAAAAGAAAAGGCACAGAATGCTCAGTCAAGGCACGGAGTTGTTTCATGACAAAATACATCCCCATTCTGTTGGTGTCACTCAAAACCTTATTCAACAATTTGATTTTGAGTAGTTAGATCAGTCATCGTACAGCCTTGATCTCTCACCTTAATGGTACTTACTTCCCAGACATGCCCTGTATTTTGAAGACACAGCCAACATGAAACAGTTCTCACAAATTCATATTGATACATACATTGATCAATGAACAGTCACACATAAATACTGGGGATCAATCCATGCACAGAGTGTGAGAAAAATGACAACACATATAGAGAAATGTTTTCTATTCATATATAGTTTGTAAATGTTGAAGTCTGCTTATAAGGACACTTTATTTGCCAAAGTCACAATTTCTTGTACAGTGATGACTAGTTTCAGCAAATTTGAATTGCTGTGTTAAAATCTGGAAGTATATGAAATGTCAGCTACAGGTAAATATTCGACTTGAATATGTAATATAGGATAACAGAGAAGGAAGAAAAAGGAATTACATACCACATCAGTACAAGCAGTAGCATCCACAATGACCATTGTATGTAGGAAATGTGTCATAATCAATAATAATGTTACTGTAAGACAAAAAACAGGTGTGTATGTAGAAAAATATCCCATTATAAATACAATAGTACAAGGTGTGTTTGTAACTGACATACCACACAGTAAAGATAATACTTTACACATTCCATGGCAATTAGAGAGATAAAATGTACATCAATTGTTACAAGTTGCTGATAGCAGACAGTACCATGTTAGACAACACAGCCCAATTGACAGATGGAGGAAGACTGGCATACAGCTTGCAAAGTGCTAGAGTCTGACACCTGGTAGCAATATACTTTACTCTAAAATATTTTCATAATGATGTAATATTTCATACAGAAAACCATAAAATGTAAAATCATTATATAAGAGAACTGCACACTGAGAACAGTAGATAGCATAATATTATAACTTCTGGTAAATCATATTTTGGTAATCCATATGTGTTACATAAACAATGTGAGATTACATTATTGACAAATACAATGAATATTTAAGGGGTATATACTGGAATATATTCCTGAGATTAGTTGTATAGGAACCAGCAGTCACTGTGAAGAGTCTTAAACACTAAAAGTACATATTTTATGTCTTGGGTTATTTAGCATCATATGTCATGAAATTAATTCTTTAATACCTTATGTTATGAAAGCAATTCTTAAGGTCCACAGGTTTTTGTCACATATTTTATTGTAAACTAAGATGCATGAACATTGGTACATTTATGACATAATGTCAAATCTGTTGTATACTTTTCTATGTATCATTCCTATAATCTACTACATTACACGATAACGTCTAAATACTCCTTACAAACAATATTGTAATCTCAAATTATTATTTATATAACATTTAAAGTTTACCAAAATAAGATATACTGAAATTTATAATTACATTTTATAATATTCTGTATGAGATATTACACCACTCTTGATTTTGTAAAACATTTTATACTGTTACATATATGTTGAACCATATTATTTTTTCGTTCTTTTCTTTTTATACATGTAAGTTATATATAAACTGAATTACTTATAGATATGAATATAATAGAGGGAAACATTCCACATGGGAAAAATATATCTAAAAACAAAGATGACGAGACTTACCAAACAAAAGCGCTGGCAGGTCGATAGACCTGTGTGTGTGTGCGAGTGTATACCTATCCTTTTTTCCCCCTAAGGTAAGTCTTTCCGCTCCCAGGATTGAAATGACTCCTTACCCTCTCCCTTAAAACCCACATCCTTTCGTCTTTCCCTCTCCTTCCCTCTTTCCTGATGAAGCAACTGTTTGTTGCGAAAGCTTGAATTTTGTGTGTATGTTTGTGTTGTTTGTGTGTCTATCGACCTGCCAACGCTTTTGTTTGGTAAGTCTCATCATCTTTGTTTTTAGAATTACTTATAGACTGTGACAAAGACAAATTAATGAGTTGTTTTGTGGCAAGGATAGTGTTTTGATACTTCTGCATGAAAAAAGGAAAAAGAAATGTGATTTTCAATTTATTAATTCCCATATCTTCACCTGTTTGTTTCTATAAGTGGTAGCAGACAGACATATGATTAGATATATTGTACCAGTATTGTTTAAAAATATTTATTTCAACCATACATTAAAAAATGTTAAAAACAGTTATTAGGAAAGCAAAGTTTACTCATGCATTCGCAACAACCATACCCGTCTGCACATTATTTTGCCCACCACTGAGATACTGCATCAAGAGTTTTGGAGCAGACAAGAGGAATTTGCATGAGCAGCGGAGGACCAATTGTGCATCAGGATGGTTAACATAAGGAATATGCACAATGGAATTAATGTGAAACAGTATGTAACTTGGTTTATGAATATTGATCTTTAGATGTATTGACACTGAAGGTCTTTTGATATTGGTTCAAGATATGTGCACAGATTTATAAATTAACTTCCAATTTCTTTCAGCTATTCCTTCCAATCAATTTTTTTCAATTATTCAAGCAGCAATTATCAATCAGTTTCCATTATTTGCCCGCCAACATATACCACTATTCAATTGTGACTGTTTAAAGGATGGTGCTGAGTGAAATATGAACAGACCTTTCAATTGCTGAGATAAAAAAAATTGAGAGAAATGATTCATTTTATTGTTACAAAATACTAAGGAAACTTTTATTTGTTACATGTCTGTGAGATTGGGAGTAAGAAAAAGATTGAAGGAGCAAATTAAAATTAAATTATGCTTACAAATAAGATGTGCTGGGAATGCTGATTTCTGTGAAAAAAGGTAGGAATCTGCTATACTCTATGTTTATATGGCCGTGCTTGGTGCCATCTCTCTGGCAGTAGATAATTTCTTTACCTTCCAATTAATATCCTTTATGGAAAGTGCATTTCTACGGAAAAGACAAAAATTTCTACAAATTCATCATTCTATAAGACTGTGTCAGATAATAATCAGGTTCATTAATGAATATGCAGCTAAATCTGCTTAAATTGAACAGTACCAATACACACAAAATTTCACTTCTGAAACAAAATTTATTCATAATTTTGCTAAAAACTATTCACAATGGAGTCAAAAGAAATGGCCATAGTTGAAAATTGTGATTCTTAAGTTTCTCCCGGCGTATTTGATAATCAAAATATCCACGGGTATGCTGCCGGTCTATAGTGTCCAACGGGCACAATATTTCGGCGATCAAACATGTCGCCATCATCAGGTGAACTGACGGACTGAGCTCCTGTGAACGTACCGGCACGGAGATCCGTACGCTATGGCTGCTCTGAGCCATAGCGTACGGATCTCCGTGCCGGTACGTTCACAGGAGCTCAGTCCGTCAGTTCACCTGATGATGGCGACATGTTTGATCGCCGAAATATTGTGCCCGTTGGACACTATAGACCGGCAGCATACCCGTGGATATTTTGATTATAGTTGAAAATTCATTACAAAATGCAATATGCCAAGATGTCAGAAATCCAAGCTTGGCAACAGTTGAAGGTAACATGCCAACTCATGAACTGGCTGATGGCAACAAAAACGAGGTTGGCATTCCACTATCAAAAAATGACGACACTTGTAATATAAATAATTGTGATGCCACTTTTAAGACAATGTCTTAGTTCTCACTGGGAAACATTTTTTCAAATAGTGAAACTGAAGGGCACAACAGCAAAAGGTCCTTTGATTACTTGCTCACAACACTGCCAACACACGAACAGGAAACAATTAGGAAAAAAATTTAGATCTCATGCAACAAATAACCCAACAGTTTACAAAACAACAGGAAAATGCAACACAACAACTTAAGGGTATAGGACAAAATTTTACACAGCAAAATAAGGTATTTAATGATTTCAGGAATAGTATTAGTCAACAGTTCAGTGAGGTGAGCAAAACTATATGGACTGAATTATGTCATGAACTATCCAGGAAGTTGACAGAGCTAGCTAAACAACTGAAACAAGAAATAATTACTGACATATCTCGCAATATAAATATGTTAACGGAAAGAGTATCATCCATAGCCGATAAACAGGAACAACTTGCAGGTGAGCTGCAAAACCTTAGTGAAACATACTCTCAAATTCAGGAGATGCGGTCTGAAGTGCATGTGTCAGTAAAAAATGTGACAGACACAGTCAGTGAGCTGCAAGATGTGTGCAAAAACTTACCTACAGTAGAACAAAAGTTAAGTCTAAGAGAAGACCAGTTAACTTTAGAGTCAAAATTTCCCAAAAAACAGACACGTAAGATATGTGCAGACATAAAGAAAATAACTGAAAAATCTGAAGCTGGGGTGCTGGATAAGGGCGGCACACTTGCTAAAATGGTAGTGTCAGAGTGAAAAATTTATGTGGATACAGTAGAAGAAGCTGTAAAAGAGAAAGAAAGTCAATTTCTAGGTCAAATAGATTCAGGTTTAAAGAAAGCAGGGGAAAGGTTATGAGGCAGTATTGCTAAAACTACTGACATTCCAAAACAAGATTTGATAGAAAACAAACCCGTTCTTTTAGAGAAGTTACCCACAATATGTGGGTTGCCTGTCGAAGGAAAATGGAGAAGGTTGCAGAATGTAGCAACACTTTCCGGCAGCAGTACTTGTCGAGCAAGCAAAACTGCCATGCGCTACCCCACAATTGAACACAAACACACTTGTCATTGACAGCATCTCATGTTTTCCAACATTATTTGCATATGAGGGACTAGTTAGGCATCAACAATTTCTGGTATTTACCTCTGAAGGGAAAAGAACAAACCCCATGGTCATTATCGGAGCATTTTGAAATGTTTTACCTCATACCTGGACCAAAGCCCATAAAATTAGATTTGTTGTTGGATACACACAGGGTGACAATCTGCTATGGGCTATGAACATGGCAGAACATTGCCATTACCATGAATACTTTGAGAGAGCCTTTCTGGACAAATATTGGTCTAAGGCCATACAAGAGAGGCTCAGATGCAAAGCATTTAACCCAGCTCCATTCAATGGCTAGCAAGGAAACTTAAGGGGCTTTTTTGAAAAATATTTAAATAAAACCAAATACTGGATGAACCCGGTATCTCAAGTAGATGTGCTGAAAATTTTAAAGAGCTATCTTCCTACCCACATTAGGCAAAAACTCATTACCATTACGAAACGTGAAACTTAATACTTTCTATCTGTACTGAACTCAATAGATTTGATATACAAAGAGAGACCAGTGCAATCCAAGCCTATTAATACACAGACAGTGCCACAGAGATTTACGGACCAACAAGGGAACAACAGATTCGTAGTACAACATGGATGGCAACCTTACCACACACAGACCTTTGGTAACAGTAATCAGAATGGCAATGGAGAAAGCCATAAATTCAAGGGTGGATGTGAAAGAAATTGGCAAAAATTTAACAAAACGATCTCCAATGGACAAGTAGCATATGGCCAGCCTGTACAATATGTACAGACACAAGCTACTGGAAATAATCAGCCAACCACTTGGCAAAAACAAAACAATTTCACACAGCTGAACAATCCACAGACAGTGGGATTTGGCCAGCAAAATAATGCACATATACTGATAACGCACAAAGGCAAAGAGAATTTCAGTTGAGAGCCTGACAGGAAACTAATTGGCATATTCAAACACCAACAGTCCATATAGTAGAAGTTACACCTAACCCAGACACTGATTCCATCACGACACAGGAAAACTTGAACCGGTCATGGTAGGCCCCCTTTCTGTAACCTGGGAGGAGAGTGGGAGCACAAGCTTGATCGACACTTGCTTTATCAGATACAATCCAGGTAGTGATGTGAAACATGATCTATATCAAAGTAATGAGGATACACAGAAAAACTTGACAGAGGGCGAAGTACAAGCCACTATTAAAGTCAAAATATTTGAACTTGATGTACTCATTGTGCTTGACACAGGTGCTACAACTAATTTGATGTCACAGGGATTCTTTCAGGAAGTGAAGAAATGCAGGCGTGTACCCAAACTGCCAGTGCAAAATTGCAAGGGACAAACTGCCACTGGTAAGAAATCAAAAGGAGCCAAAATACAAACCATAATTCCCATCCAAATAGAACAGTTTTCTGTACAATGCAATTTTTTGATAGTAGAGAAATTAATAGTGCATTGTTTAATCAGTATGGATACATTCAGGACATACAAGTACAAATTGATGTAGGAAAGGGCCAATGTCATTTCACTGCAAATAACCAATGTTTTGCAATAGACCAAATCAGGGGAAGTACTAATAGATGTAAAACTGAAGTTACTCATGACTTTGAGGTTTAATTGGTAAAACCCATGGTTATGTTTGTCAACACTTACAGAAATGAACAGTTGGCAGCAGAAGAGGTAAACGTAGACACAATAAACACAAAGGTAAGTGAACCAAAGTGCTTGTCTCAAGAACAGCAAGTGGAACTCAGGGAGCTGATACCTGCTTATATACATGTATTTGAAAAAAGACCAGGTGTCATTAAGGATTTTGTGTACAAAATGGAAGAATATCCCCATGAAACATTTTGCTCTACTTCATACCCAAAGCCCTGGCCAAAGAGGGAAGCAGTAAGAAAAGAGATTAACAGGATGCTTGAATGGGGCATAATACAGTCATCATTTTCCCCTTATTGTAGTCCTATTTTGGCCATGAATAAGCCAGATGACAAGGTGCACTTGGTCCTCAACACCCGTAACATTAATATGATTATTGTACCAGTCCAAACATGTCCAGGCAATTTAGAGGAACAGGTTATGAAATTCTATGATGCTAAATTTCTTACTATAATTGATCTCATATTAGCAAATAAGACTACATGGAGAAAGTCAGAAGTATACTGTCTTCATATGTGGGGGCAAGAGCTTCAAATTTCAAGTATTACCATATGGACTGAACGTAAGTGCAGGTGAATTTATCTCTGCACTGGACAAAGTGCTAGGGCCTGAACTTTTCAGTAAGGTAACAGTATATGTGGATGACCTCTTAGTTGCTACACCCACTTGGGTAGAACACTTAAGATTAATTGAACAAGTTGTTAGTAACCTTCCCCATACATCAACTGGATTTCCACCAAATGAGCTGATGTTCAACTGCAAACAAGTAGATGGTGGGAGAATCCTTCACCCAAGCTACCAATAGCAGAATTATCGCTGGAGGATAAAATACAACAAACAATAATCAACCTTGAAATCTGGACTAAATATGGGAAAGGAATTTATAACAGAAAGCTGAAACATACAACACAATTTTATACAGGACAAAACTTGTTACTTAGAACACATCCCAAATCCACAAAAATTGAAAAACTGAACCATAAGTGGCAACTGCTATACACTGGACCATACTTAATTACTGTAATCTCCTAACCAGAGCACGCAGATTGATACACATGAACACAGGTAAAGACAAAAGGGCCTTTACCCACACAAAGACTTGAGAATGTTCATATACTGAAGAAGGGCTGTATACCTTCTAAGTTGTATATATGTATAATAATATTAGATTTAGGATGCTGGAAAGTCATATTCCAGAATTTATGTTGTTATTTGATAAGGAAAATTTTTATTTGTGTTTTTTCTTATATGTCAAATGTGTAAATGATGAGTAGTTGTAACAAGGAAGAAATTTACTTTTGTGTGTCTAGAGACGACGATACTGTAAGTACAATGCTTAGCCTTGCATGAATCCCACTTGTAAACAAATAAACAAACTTGTAAAATGCACAACTCGCCACATTGTAACTGACATCAGAGGGATGCAGCACATGCACATTGGGAAGCAAGCTAGTCAACAAATCACAAGTGCATGTGTGCCAGACAGGCACAGCTGGGGGTGTTGGAGTGCCCAAAACAAACAAACCTGGTGAGCTACAGCCCACACAAGCATCTTTAAAGCATACTGAATAAACAACATAGAAAATTAAGGGAGAGTCTATACTACAGCTACAACTATTTACACAATATGCACATACAAAGATAAACTAAGGGATTATATATAAAGGAAAGGGATGCTAAACTATGAGATATTTACTTAAGCTATGCTGCTATACACATCATACATATATATATGTACAATATCTACAAATTTAATTACTGAAAGTGCACACACTAATTATACCTGATCGACAAGAAAAGTCTTGCTGCAGATAAACAAGCAAGTACAATATAAGTAGCAAACTGAATAAGAGGTCACACCACACCTATAATACACTTTATCTTTCAGATTTATAAGGTAAGTAGAGTTTCACACATGACATTAAATAAGTATTGTGATAGCATGACTGCTCACTGAAGTGAATGAATACATGGTTCAATATATGAAAAAGATATTAGTAGCCATCGAGCCACTATACACTTCTCTATGAAGATTTAGTTTTACATAAGTATTAAGTGTTTTTGTTCCAGTGAATGATGCATTGACTCATCCTAAAGTGAAGAAAGATAAATGCTTGTCAAGTGTTAGGTACCATATAAACATAAGAAAGGACCACGCCACAAGTTTATGATACATATGAATGTGATAGTGTTAAAGAATGTGAAGAAGAAAACAGTTGCGGTACGTCACATATCACGATGCTGAACTAAGGTTGAGCACAACCAAATAATCAAGGGTTTGAAACCTAACTACTGTGAGTATCGACTAAAATGAGAATGTCAAATACCTGATTTACAATGAAATTTTTTTGCATGTTTGTTAGTTATGAAAACACTGTTTTACGCTCATTAAACATAACACATCATATTAATGATACAACTCTGTAAACTGCAGCACATAAAATGGTTATTCTTTATATAATGAACATAACAAGTAAATACTGAGTTGCACTTTTAAACACTGAGTAAGTATTTGATATGATCGGTATCATCAGATTTGAGTCATGTTTAAAAACAATGAACTATTATTTCTTGGGATCATGGTTAAGTCTATTAATGAGATGTAACTGGGCACATAAATTTCCTCAACCCTGTAGTGTGTAGATCCCTCCTGGAGAATGCTAGAGGGGTGAGGCCATGTGTAGTTATCTGAGCAGCATGTAGTATCTATTGTAGTGACTTTTGTTTACTTCTTTAATTCTTTGGAATTGGTAAATATGCTCTTACAAGAATTCACTGCAAATTGAAATGAAATGTATATCAGTTTATGCCATAAATGAAAATAGAATCTACTATTGTATGAATATTATATGAAGAATGTATAACCAAATGAGAGTAAAATGTGTACTCATATAATTGGAATTAAATAATGTACAGAAAATGAAAGCAAAATGACAAGCAGTGACATTATATATAGAAAGGGGAGAGAATATATCACAGACTATAATGCATATAAGTGATGATAATGATATGTCAGCAAATGAATAGGATAAGTGTATTTCGTAATTGTATTTGTAGTTTTTTATGTTATGTATATGGTATGTGGAAAGGACACTACAGAAACTTTATGTAATGCAACTGTATGAAAGATGCTCAAAAACAAAATCAAAATGCAAAAACGTAAATAATCTGGTTGCAAAGTGTTAAGTGTGCGAGAGATATATGCAAGCGTGTGTGTGTGATAAACTAAAGATGGCAATACTTTGTGTAACATGAATTTCCTGTTGTCAACAACATCATAAAAGCAGCATGAAACTTACCTTGTTCACAAATGTATGCACGGCTGGTGTCCCCACTGAATAAGTGAGAGTGACAAGGTGAAATAAGTTCCTCAGGCTGCTCATATGGAAACCAGTAGTCACTGCATCAAAGATTTCACAAAGGATCACACTGCTGAACATGAGCTTCATGAATTTGTGCAGTGAAAGCTACTGTAAGCACATGACATGGACATTCTGGCTTTGTACTAAACATGTGAATGCAAACTGGGACGATAATGGACATTGCGCTGTGTGTGCATGCTTCGCAAGCTAAACACTGTGCAGATGCTCATTGACAACAGTGGGACTATATGGTTTCAGCAAGGACTTTATTAAGAGACAAAACTTATGTATGTAAGTGTGAAAAGAATCTGACATGCCCATATAAACTGATACCCATTTAGGATAACTCCAATGGCCAAAAATAACGGCTATGCCCATACTGGACAGGATTATAAACTATCAAGAAGGGAAATAAGCTCAGATACTGTGCACTTCCATATGACGTCAGTGCGCAGTGGGGGGCAATTATTTGAATCATATTATTTTTTGTTCATTTCTTTTTACACATGTAAGCTACAGGTAAACTGAATGACGTATATAGACCATGACAAAGATAAATTAACGAGCTGATTTGTGGCAAGGATAATTTCATCTGCATGAAAAAAAGGAAGAACAAATATGCTCTTCAATTTAATAATTCCTGTATCTTCACCTGTTTGTTTCTAGAAGTGGTAGCAGGTGGACGGATGATTAGATCCGTCGTACCAGTATTGCTTAAAAATGTGTATTTCAACCATACATTCAAAAGTGTTATAAAAAGTTGTTAGGAAATCAAAATTTATTCATACATTCATGATGACCACACCTGTCTGTTCATCATATCGCCTGCCGCCAAGATCCTGCATCACGAGGTTCAGAGCAGACTAGAGGAATTTGCACGAGCAGCAGAGGAGCGATCCTGCATTGGCATTATTATAATAAGGATGATGCACAGTGAAATTAATTTGAAGCAGTATGTAACTTGAATTACGAATATTGTTCTTAAATGTATTGACATTGAAGTCTGTTGATATCGGTACCAGTTAAAGTCACCCACAATATGTGCACAGATTGATAAATTACCTTCCAATTTCTTTCAACTATTCCTTCCAGTCAACTTTTTTCCAATTATTCAAGCAGCAATTATTAATCACTTTCCTTTATTTGTCTGTCCATATATGTCGCTATTCACACAGTGAATTTTTGTGGTACATACATGCTTGTATGAATATTACTTCACATAAGCAAAAATTATTAGTGTAAATTAGACTGCCACTGGGTGTCAGACTCAAGCACCTTGAGATATGTTTATGAGCTGTATGCTGATCTTTCTCCAACTGTTAACTTGGCTATGTCTATATCTAACATGGTACTGGATAAATGACTTAATATCAACAACTTGTAACACTTGATGTACATTTTATTTCTCTAATTTCCATTGAACATTATGTAATATTATCTTTACTGTGAGGTACGTCACTTACAAACACACCTTGTATTATTTAATTTATGACTGTGGATATTTTTCTACATGGTCCCCTATCTTGTATCTTACAGTAAATTATTATCAATTAGAAAGAAGTCTCAATTTTTAATGGTTAGTGTAGATGCTACTGTTTGTACTAATGAGGTATGTAATTCTTTTACTTGTTTCTCCATGATATTATATTACATATTAAAGTTGAATGTTCACCTGTAACTCACATCTCATATATTTTAAGATTTGAAAGTAGAAATTCAAATTTGCCTAACCAGTCATCACTGTACAAATAATTGTGATCCAGCAAATAAAGTGTTTATATAGGAAGACTTCAACATTTAAAATTACAGATTGCCTCCTAAAGGACTAACTATGTTAGCTCATTGAAATATGATTTCCTCCAATTGAGAGTGAAGACAACAAAAAGATTTATGAGGAGCTAGTATGAGAGAATGATAGTGAAGAAATTTAGCTGTTAACTAAAACTCAGAGACCAGTAAATGAGATGAACCTCCACAAAAACATTTGTCAGCTGCAGTCAGGGTACATGTGACTAGAAAACATGAGTAAACATATTTAAAAATGTATCATAGTTTGCACTGAACAAGCAGAGAGCAATGTAAATATAAAATAATATTGTTGGGAAACAACTATAAGCAGTTACAGGGGGAAATGGCAAAAAGGGAAGTCTGCATGCAAGTATTAATTACGCAATATAATTCCACTACAGTTACATCAAATTAAACCCATTCTTGTCATCTTCTGCTTATTTTAAGATTAAACATGTGAATCATTATTTAATAATACACAAATTGCTGTATTCAAATTTGTGATGCTCTGGTTTACAACCCACTTTTACAGTTTCTAATGTTAGTGTGCAGCACCCTCTTCCTGGTGTTTTAAATGTTACTAACTTTTTTTTTTAAATTGTTTAAAATGAGTATCTACAAATATGCACAGAAAAACACTATAGCATTTCAGTGTTATGTAATATACGAGTAAGGTAATAGAAAGTGAGAACAACATCATTAAGATGAAATTCACGTGATAAAAGAAAGGTACAATAAATTACGGCACTGCAACATTGAATCAGTTTGGAATTAGCTTTAAAGTAAAGTAAATAATTGGAACTACCAATCAGTATGTCATGAGTGATAGTAGCAAATGCAGTTTCTGTATATGCTTAGATTTAAGGATTTTTCTGAGGAGTCATAGGGTTAAGTTTTGTTTCAAAAAGTTCCAGATGATGACCAAAACAGTGAGTTAAAATGCCACCTGATAACTGAAGTGTGATGTTGAGCATAAGAAATAACTAGGTGGAACAATTTGCTGAGGAAAAATTTGTTGTAAGTAATGGTTCAGTGGCTGTGTGTGTGTAAATGAGAGAAGATAACTCAGTAACCTGTAGAAAATAGTAATCAGATGAGTAAAGAATTAGACAGAAAATTACATGGTAAATGAGAGGATGTGCAGAGTGTATGTAAGAGCTGAGTGAGGTTATGATGTCTGCTGAAGATTCATCAAGATGGGAGAATTTGATTGAACTAGTTGTAGTGGTGATTCCTGTAAGGAAGCAAGACAGTCTATTACACTAAACCTAGACAATAATGTCTGCTTCTAAGAATGCATTCAATGAACCTTGTGGCTTAAGCTGAACTAGTATAAGAGAAAGACTAAGTGTACTGTGTATAACTGTGGTGTGTAAATGTATCTCCAGATTTCTTCAGGGGCACCATAAGAAAAAATGTGGAATGATTTTCTACAAGAAGGAGGCATGTTGTGCTGCAAAACGATGTTCTTGGCATGACTGGGGAAGATTAAGACATCTCCTTTAGCTAATACAGTGGGTAGCATAAGTAGGTCAGACCAGAATTTTATTGTATCATGGGCTACTTGCATGTTACAAGAGTACTGCACTATGATACCAAGGTAGTTACTTCATGCTGTCACCAAGCACAGCAAAAGCATCCAACACAGCAGAAAGACAGAACCATTGCAGTTACAATGGCCCAGTTGCTTCACATCCAAGGCACCAAATTATTGTGATTTACATGATCAGAACCAATGCAGTTGGAAAACAAGTACACACCAAGCCAGTACAAATACCCCCATTTTTAGTCAAAGGTGTCGCAGTCTGTTGACCACCAGTCTGGAGAGGAGACCTACATCGGTCCACAAGTCAACCAGTCACCCTTTCTAGACTCTGCCACTTCTAGCAGTGACACTGCTGCAGGTATCAAGTTTGATGCTGTGGACTTAGTACTCTCCAGCCAGTGGGCCACCTGCAGGGCATCCTGCAGCTTCTGTCACCTTACACTCTGGAGGTCTCTTGTTCCTGCCTGGGGACGTGCAGCCGCCCATCTGCGATCGCCTGTGTGGCCACATTTCATGCTCTCCTCTGCTCTGGGCAGACTATGCCTTTGTGAACTATCACATCTGTGTGTGGTTATCAGCGTGGTTATGTGCATACTAGCTGTTTACTCCCAGAGTTGCTAACAGCTTTGTGTGCAGCCAGTGCAGTGTTCCTGTGCTGCTGGTTCAACTGGCTAAGCTTCCACTGGCATCGCCACCTCACAGCTTACTGTGGCCACACACGATGTGCTGACTGCATTGCCTTCACTGACTGTAAATTCATTGTTTATGACATATGGGCACTGGCATTCCACTGCAACAATATGACAGATGTAGACTGTGTAATAAATGAATAGTTATCCACTGCTGTCTCTCTGATGCCTCATTGCGCATCCGACAGGTATCCACTCACCATTCCACTGCAACATACACAATGGAAGGTGGTATTCTGGTATCCTGACAATGAGCTGCATAATTCCACAACCCACCATATTGGCTGAGCATACTGGTCATTATAGCTCTCAAATAATTTGAAGCATTGGGTTACTGTAACATTTTTTTGACAATAAAGGTCCTCAGTGAAGTGTTGTCCATAAATAAAAAAAATGGTTCAAATGGCTCTGAGCACTATGGGACTCAACATCTTAGGTCATAAGTCCCCTAGAACTTAGAACTACTTAAACCTAACTAACCTAAGGACATCACACACACCCATGCCTGAGGCAGGATTCGAACCTGCGACTGTAGCAGTCCCGCGGTTCCGGACTGCAGCGCCAGAACCGCTAGACCACCGCGGCCGGCTGTCCATAAATAAATGGTGTGTCTAATTTTCCAGAAGGTCTCTGTATTTTTTGCAAGAGCAGGAAGATGCCAGTCATAGAACAAGGCCCATTATCTTCCCCTATTAAAATTCCCCAGGCAATGATACAACAGACAAAAGATAAAATTGCCAGAAAGAGAAATGCAGTACTTTTTTAACTTTTCCATGTCCTCGACAACTGTTGCTGACATGTACACTGAGGTGACAAATGTCATGGACTACCTCCCAGTATTGTGCCAGGCCTCCTTTTGCCCAGTTTAGTGCAGCAATTCAGCACGGCATGGGCTCAACGAGTTGTTGGAAGTTCTCTACAGAAATACTGAGCCATGCTGCCACTATAGCCACCCACAATTGTGAAAAATGTTACCAGTGAAGGATTTTCTGCACCAACTGACCTCTCAATTATGTCCCATAAAAGTATGATGAGATTCATTTTTGGCAATCTCAGTGACCATATCATTTGCTTGAACTCTCCACAATGTTCTTCAAAGCATTTTCAAGCAATTGTGGCTCAGTGACATGGCGCATTGTCATCCATAAAAATTGGGAACATGAGGTCCATGAATGGCTGCAAATGGTCTCCAAGTAGCCTAACATAACCATTTCCAATCAATGATCCATTCAGTTGGACCAGAGGACCCAGTCCATTCCACGTAAAATCAGCCCACATTATGTAGCGCCACCAGCTTGCACAGCGCCTTGTTGACAACTTGGGTCCATGGCTTTGTGGGGCCTGCGCCACACTCAAAACCTACCATCAGCTCCTACCAACTGAAATCTGGACTCATCTGAACAGGCCATAGTTTTCCAGTTTTCTAGCATCCAACCAATATGGTCACAAGGCTAGGAGAGGCACTGCAGGCAATGTCTTGCTGTTAGCAAAGGCACTTGCACTTGGTAATCTGCTGCCACAGCCCATTAAAACAAAATGTCACAGTGATGTCCTACCGGATAAGTTTATTGTATGTCCCACATTGATTTCTGTGGTTATTTCATGCAGTGTTGCTTGTCTTTAGCACTGACAACACTACGCTAACGACACTGCTCTCGGTCATTAAATGAAGGCCGTCAGCAGCTGTGTTGTCCACGGCGAGAGGCAATCCCTGAAATTTGATATTCTTGGCACACTCTTGACACTGTGGATCTCAGAATATTGAATTCCCAAATGATTTCTGAAAATAAATGTCCCATCCATCTGGCTCCAACTTCAATTCCATGTTCAAAGTCAGTTAATTCCCATCGTGTGTGCATAACCATGTTGGGAATCTTTTCACATGAATCACCTGAGTATAAATGACAGCTCCATCAATGCACTGTCCTTTGATATATTTTGTATGCAATATTTCTACTATCTATATACTTTCATATCACTGTCCCATGATGATAAGAACATATTGTGGTCAAGAGCCACTTACAATACTCCTAGATTTCAAATGTAGTGATCCTGCACACATAGCAAACACTGTGCCCTGTAATAAGGAGTTAAAAAGCTCCCAGAATGACAGATTCCCTTCTGTGCTGGATGCTGAGCAGATGGTTCAATGGGGTATACCTGCTCATAATTTGTTGACCTGCACAGGCACACTGATGATCCAGAATACTATGATCATTGCCCACTGCGAGACTGAATGTCATCTGGTGCCACTGCTGGCATGTAATGCAATAAGGCACGTATGTAAGTTGAGCAGAGACATATGGGTAGCAGAGACAGTATGGGCTGCAAATGGGGATATCCACTGACATAAGCAACTTGGCTACAGCAAAGCTGTCAGCTGTTAAAAGTGCTGCTTTCATGAGCAGCAATGGAAAGTAGCTGAAAGATAGTGAAACCACAAGGAGGCAGCTAGGTCTTCAACATCCATGCCTCATCACAGAATGTGGAGTTTGGATTTGATAAACTTTGCAGATAGAGTGCTTTGTAACCTTGGCTCATTCATATCAAATACAATGATATCTCATTCTGTGATTGTTATCACACAGACAGATTGTATGAAGTCTGATATACAGTTATAATAACAAAAGTACACAAAACATACTTTACTAGGTAAATTTCCTTTGACATCTTCATATCAACAAATGCATACAACTGTGGTAAGGTTGTAGTCATCAGTGTAGTATGGCAAAATTGTGTAGGGAGGACCAGACCCCACATGCTGTTTCTATAGTTCATTAAATTTGGTAACCTAATGTAATATTCATATCCAAAGACATAATATTACAGCCCCATATTACTTTTTTTAATTTTTTATCACTTGGTTTCTTTCAAAACCATTTTCCCTTGATACTACCAGTTGTGTGTTAAATTAAGAGAAAAAATGTTTTATTATGAGATATCAGGTGCATCAAAAAGAATCATCTGATTAAAAAAAATCATAGCTATTATGTTATTTGGGATATTTATGTGAACAACATACTTTTGAAAAGAGCAAGCTCTCAAGTTTTACCTGGTTCCCACTAGGTATCAACAGTGTATGCCCACTTCAGTTCTAGTAAAAATGGAGTCGGCACAGCAGAAAGCGTTTTGTGTTGTACGTTCTGCTCAATGCGGGGTCAGTAACTGTTCAGCATGTCTTTTGTTCTAGATATAGTGTGGATCCTCCTACAACACAGAGCATTAGATGATGGTGTACACCATTCCAAGAAAAAAGTTGTTTGTGTAAAGGCAAATCGTCGGGCCTCCCCGAGTTTCTGACACAAATGTCAAACACATCCACTGTAGTTTCACAAGAACTCTGCAGAAATCTGTTCAGTGTGCTCCTTGACAGCTCATCATGACCCAACTGGGATGTGTTGCATCAATGTTTATACATGAAACCATACAAAATTCAGCTACTGCAAGCTCTTCATGAAGATGACAAACAACAGTGTGTGGAGTTCTGTAATTCCGTTCTTGGTAAGATGTTTTCTTCCATGCTTAGTGTTTAGTGATGAGGCAACATGCCATTTAAATGGAAAGGTGAACTGTCATAATGTGAGATTTTGGGGTATGGAACAACCACATGAAGCTGTACAACATGAGAGGGACTCTCCAAAACTTATATGTTCTGTGCACCTTCACAGGGAAAGGTGTATGGTCCATTTTTCTTTGCCAAGAACACTGTTACAGGAAGCACATATCTTGATATGCTTGAGAACTTTATTTTCCCACATTTGGAGCTGATCTGAATTACTTCATTTACCAACAGTACAGGGTACTGTCACAACGGCACCTGGATGTGCGGGAATTTTTAAATCAAAGGGTTACCGAATGATGGATCAGTCGCACTGGATCAAATGATTCAGCCTTACATTATTATAGGTCACAGGACCTGACTGTATGTGATTATTTCTTGTTGGGGTTTATAAAAGACTCTGTTTATGTGCCTCCATTACCAACAACGTGAAGGAAATGAGACATCGCATAACAGCAGCTGTGGAAGCTGTAACTCAAGACAGGCTCATTGTAGTGTGGGAACAATTTGAATACTGGATTGACATATGCCATGCATCCCAAGGGAAGTATATTGAACACCTATAAAAAGGTTTAAAAAAAACTTTTTCAGTTTCCCATTCATCAAAAAACAAAATTCATTGTATATGTTTACTAGTTTTAGAAATACAGACAAGCCAATTGGATGATTCTGTTTGTTACATCCAGTACATATATCTACTCGATTAATTTAAACAGGAACAGTAACCTGAAAAAACTATTGTACCTATGAAACACTGATATCCCACATAACTTAGTAAAATAAGAGAAAAAATCATAGTGTCCAACTTTTCCTTTACTTGTGAATCAGTAACTGTAAACAGAATGAAATATAAGTTTCTGACATTACTATAAATATCATACATTTGTAATATCACATTTATGCTGTTAAAGTTTCCGAGACTCTGTCATCAGTTTACAGTCAGTGTTAATAACAACAGAGATGCAGTTCCGCTGTATTACTGTAAAATTACATCAGCTTACAGACACGGATAACATAAAAAGACTGACACACAAGATTGGGAGAAGAGTAAAGAGCTCTAAGGATGAGGTATCTGGAAAGGTAGCAGCCAAATTCAATCAAAATAATGGTTAATAAAAAGTAAAGAGGAACAATTAATGTTCACTAAGAGTTTCTGTCAAAACAACGTTTCACGTATTATCTTAAAAATGCATTCCACATGAAATATCCACAGATCCACTATTCTTTGATTAGAAAAAATGAAACTAAAGATTTTTTGAATTAGTACACATGCATTAAATGATAAATACACATTAAAGATAATTTTCCTTAATATACATTGCAGTTCGAATGATGACTTCATTCTGCTACATTCCATGCAGCTTACCTCCCCATAGCAATCTATATATTGGTTTTCAGCTTCCGACAGTGCCAAATGAAGTGCTTTTATTGTGTCATTTTTCATATTAATCTGAAAAGTATGGTATTTAACAAATCAGGGAGAACTATATGCCTGCATGAGAATAAAATAACAAGAGTAAATCACCCGAATCTCTTTTTTTTTTTTCCAATATAATACAACACACAGCAGTGGCGGCTCATAGGTGTACGTTCTGGGTGCTCACAAATTTTTAAATTCAGATAAATATCAGAGTGCAAAATCAATAACATCTGCTGTATAACAGTTATGCTTATCAACATATTTTTACAACTTCAGCTGTTGTCAATAATATAACACTACTACTACTACTACTACTACTACTAATAATAATAATAATAATAATAATAATAATAATAACAATAGAGTAATAATAATAACAAAAATAATGAAATAATATGCATAACTTGTCTGAAAAAATGATGAATTGTTTTTGTAGAATTTTGTTGTTTTGTACATAGTTAATTACAGTTTATGACAAGAACAGAATAATGTCTAAGCTTTCGCTACCCTCCATTTCACATTTTTGTGGAAGTAGGAGTTTTTGTGTGTTTTTAGTTTCTTGGTAAAATGTACAAGATCCCAAATTCATGCATTAGTTATCAAATTAATTTCTGGGCTGAAAAGCTGGCATTCTTACATTGCACCCAAACAACAATTTATGCTTATTATACACTTCTTTGTTAAATGTTCACTTGAAGTCACACTTATTTGATTTTGTCACTTTCTCAGACAATGGATCTGGTCTGGGAGGCACTACTTCTTTTGAGGCTAACTTTCCCTGGTTAGTTTCTTTTTTGTTTGGCATTACTTTCTGAGTGTGCATACTTAGCATTATACCCCAATCTTAAGTGCATTTGATAGATTAACTAATTAAATATGTTCATTAGTGTGCTCTTAAAGTTTGTCATTAAAGGTTTTTCTTTTATTTGTGTATTCTTCCAGTAAGCGCAAAAAGTTCATTTTGTTTACAGTCGGCTGTTTAGGCCTAATTTTTGAACGTGCATATTTAGCCTTATACCACAAATTTAAGCGCATTTGCTAATAGTTTACTTACATATTAGTTTCCAAAACATATTTAGTGTCCTTTTACATCTGTATTTAATATATTATCATTATCACTCAGTAAATCTCATAACTAATTTCCAAACTACCATGGATACTAAACGTGTGAGCTGCAGTAGGAAAGTTAGTTCAGGGGTTTTGTGCAGCTGTTGTAAGAGGTGGTTTCATTGGGGAAATTGTAGTGGCATGGGAATTGGGGAAGCAAACAAGACTCTTCCATTCTTTTGCAGGGTTTGCTCAAGAGATAGGATTATAGCTGAACTGGAGGAGAAAACTAGAGTCCTTCAGGCTGACTTGGACAGAGCGAAGGAGGAACTGAAGAGGTTAAGGGAGGAGGAGGCTAAACAGCAGCGGGAAGTGGTAGCTGGGAACAGGGACCACAGAAAGTGTCTGACAGTTCCCCAATTGGCACAACCAATAGATTTGCCTTGCTACCACAGTTAAGTAAGGAAGAGGCTCCAGTAGAAGTAGATGTAGTTAAGATGCAACAGAATCTCACTAGGAAACCAACTGTTTCAAAAAAAGTAGAAAGTAAGAGGAAACTTCTGTTGATAGGTAGCAGCCATGGAAGAGTTGTGGGCCAGATTTTTCAGGAAAAATTAGGTCACAAACTTGTTCAAGCCAAGTGCATGTCTCAGCCAGGTGGTAGAGGATATGGGTTCCCTGCGCAAGGGTTTCTCAAAGCAGGATCATGTGATGACAGTGGGTGGAGTGGGAAACAGTATTGATAGGGATCAGGCTACAGTATTGAGTTGACCTGGTGAAAATAGCCTCTGCAATGACCCATACCAATGTTGGGCTGGTGCCTGCTTTCATGCAGCATGATCAGCCCCAGTTGAACCGCTCTGTCAGGAGGGTAAATATGGAGTTGGATCAGTTGCACGGGGTCAGACATTGGATTGGTTCCTGTCGAGGCTATTGATAGGGGGGATTTCACAAGGCATGGCCTACACCTCAATAGGAAAGGGAAGGATAAACTGGCAGGGTTGTTAGTGAAATCCATAAGGGGGACACTAGTTCTCATGGATGTACCTCTTTTTTAGACTAATATCAGTGTCCAATGAGAAGTTCGGCAGGCAGGTGCTACAGAGGGCCAAAACTCACAAGATTCTCACAACACGTAAAGTAAATAATAATGTTACCATATTTAACCAAAATATTGGAGGATTAAAGAAAAAAAAGTAGATTCTCACAAAAGTAAAGTAAAAAATAATGTTACCATTTTTCACCACAATATTTCGGGATTGAAGAACAAAGTAGATGAGCTCCTGGTTTGTTTAGATGACATTGAATCTGATAATGTAATAGATATACCATGCCCGTCTGAGCATCACATTGTGTCTGATATGGAAAAGGTAAATATCAGTAGTTATAAACTAGCTGCATATATGAGTAGAGAGAATAAGGTGAGAGGAGGAGTTGCCATATATGTCAAAAGTTATCACTGTGTAAAAAGCTTAGATACAAAAAAGTTTTGTTTTAGAGCAACATATAGAAGCATGCGCCTGTCAACTTAAACTGACGGAGGGCTCTTTTATAATTGTAATAGTATATAGGTCCCCTTCACGAAACTTTCATTTATTCCTGTAAAACTTGGATGCCTTGTTGTGCTATATGTCAGATAGGGGAAAGCAAATTATTATGTGGGAACTTCAATGCTGATTCACTGAAAGAGTGTAATAGGAAGAATGACCTGGAAGTCTTGCTCAGTTCTTTCAGTTTGACATCTGTCATTAATTTTCCTACTCGGATAGTAAAGGACAGCAGCACATTGATAGATAACACTTTTATAGACCAAGATAAGTTTAAAAACATAAATTCTTGTCCTGTTGAGAATGGCCTTTCTGATCATCATGCTCAGCTAGTTACAGTATATGCCATAGCTCCATTGAAAACTGTTTCCCCAAGAAAGAAGTTAAATCTAATTAAAAGAATGCATGCAAAAAACCTTGGCTTACTAAAGGAATAAAAATATCTTGTAACGACAAAAAAGAACTGTATCTAACAACAAGAAAGAGTAATGACCCAGAAACACCCAAATATTATAAAAACTACTGTGCTACATTACGAAATGCTATTAAAAAGTCCAGAAGCATGTGCATCATGCCTGAGATTAATACCTCTGATAACAAAACCAAAACAATTTGGAATATTATTACAAGGGAGACAGGGCAACCACAAGTACAGGATGGCAGCATTACCATAAAAGTGAATGGAAACTTGACAAACAACAAGCCAATCATTTTTTAAATATTGTAGAGAAAATAGGATCTAAATGTTCATTAGAAGAAGCAAGGCAGTTAATGGAAGAGGCCTTACCCACACAATTTGATACAATTGAAATTCCACCCACCTCTCCTTCTGAAATTATGAAGATAATAAGCTCTCTCAAGAATAAAAGCTCACATGAATTGATGGCATTTCCAGCAGGATAATAAAAGCTTGTTCCCAAGAGCTAAGTGGTATTCTTAGCCAAATATGTAATAGCTCTCTGAAGCAGGGTATTTTCCCAGATAGACTGAAGTATGCCATTGTTAAACCACTGCATAAAAAAGGGGATAAGTCTGATGTCAACAACTACCGCCCAATCTCTCTTCTGACTGCCTTATCCAAAATTCTTGAAAAAGTAACGTATTGTAGAGTAGCTTCACACCTGTGTAAAAATGAAGTTTTAACAAAATGTCAGTTTGGTTTCCAGAAAGGTTTTTCAATGGAAAATGCTATATATACTTTCACTAATGAAATATTAAATGCTCTGAGTAACTGGAAGTCACCTGTTGGGTTTTTTTGTGTAAATCATGGAATACTTCTAGATAAGCTCAAGCACTGTGGTATGAATGGGACAGCACTCAAATGGTTCAAATCATACCTAACTGGAAAGGTGCAGAAAGTTGAAATAAGCAGTTCACATAATATGCAAAAAACTGGTGATTTCTCAAACTGGGGAACAATCAAGAATGAGGTGCCGCAAGGTTCGGTCTTGGGTCCTCTGCTGTTCTTAATAAATATTAATGACTTGCCATTCTATATTCACAAAGATGCAAAGCTGGTACTTTTTGCTGACAATGCAAGTATAGCTATCACACCCAACAGACAAGAATTAACTGGTGAAATTGTAAGCGCTGTTTTTCAGAAAATCATTAAGTTGTTCTGTGCAAAATGGGCTCTCATTAAACTTTGACAAAACACAGTATATACAGTTCCACACAGTAAATGGAATGACACCATTAATAAATATAGACTTTGATCAGAAATCAGTAGCTTAGGTAGAATATTCAAAATTTCTAGGTGTATGCACTGATGAGGGGTTGAACTGGAAAAAACACACTGAAGATCTGCTGAAACGTTTGAGTTCAGCTACTTATGCTATTAGGGTCATTGCAAATTTTGGTGCTATACATCTCAGTAAATTAGCTTACTATGCCTATTTTAATTCTCTGCTTTCTTATGGCATCATATTCTGGGGTAACTCATCATTGAGTAAAAGAGTGTTCATTGCACAAAAGCATGTAATCAGGATAATTGCTGGAGCTCATTCAAGATCATCCTGCTGACACTTATTTAAAGAGCTAGAGATCTTCACTGTAGCCTCACAATATATATATTCACTTATAAAATTTGTTATTAACAATCCAAACGAATTCAGAAGTAATAGCAGTGTGCATGGCTACAACACTAGGAGAAAGGATGATTTTCACTACTCAAGGTTAAATCTAACTTTGGCTCAGAAGGGGGCAAATTATGCTACCACCAAAGTCTTTGGTCACTTACCTAATAGCATCAAAAGTCTGACAGATAGCCATATAGCATTTAAAAGGAAATTAAAAGAATTTCTTTATGGCAACTTCTTCTACTCCTTAGATGAATTTTTGGATATAGTAAGTGGGTAATTTCCCCAATCCCACCAAAAAAATTAAGTGTCATGTAATATTCTGTGTAATGTAATATCTTGCATAGACACCTTTTATTAACCTGACACATTCCACATCATTACGATGTGTCGTATTCATGATCTATGGAACACTTTAGTACACAGCTATGAAACTAGAAACCAATACAATCTGCATCTAGAGAGGAAAAATAAAGTTAAAACTCAGCAGACCTTGTTGTACAATGCTGTTAAATTATATAATAAATTACCCCAAAAAATAAAAGATATTGACACAATTGGACAGTTCAAAACATAACTAAAATTTTTTTTATTAAATAGAAGTTATTACACAGTAACGGACTATCTAAATTAAAACATGTAGTGTAATTAAAGTAGCCTGCATTGTAATACATGAGGAAATAATTATAATATGAAATCCAGAATTGTACAGTACTATAAGAAAATTACAAATTATATAAGGATATAAAACTAATTTAAGATACCTCAAAAATGTGTGTAAATACTAATTTTATGTGTGTAATTGTAGGTATATTGTATACAATTTTGCTGTCGAAATCCACACAATGTAAATTGTTACATGGATTAATAAACAAATCAATCAATCAATCAATCTAATCTAATAACATATACTGACGTGCAGTCTAATGTTAATATATAGTGAGTGAAATGACATATTTGTGGTGTGTGCTGCTACCTAATGGGATTTATGCCACGTATACATGGATAAAAGGCTGTTGCAATGTGCTACCACTTGGTGGCACTGACGTAAACTTGTAGTTGGATGGTAAGAGCTAGCAGTGCATGCCGTGAACCGTGCACATTGCTTATCAAATCTGTATGTATTTGACCTGTAAGGCAATTATGTCAGGCAGTTGTGCATGTGCAGAAGCTCCTTAAAATGTGCACAAGTGAAGGTGTGCTCACCACCCTGATGCTAAGTTTCACCGAGTCTAGAGGAGCAATTTTCACAGTGTGGTAGATTTAGTGTCATGTATTTCAGATTACCGCATCTACGCTACATTTAACAGCATTTTAAAAAAAAGTAATCAATGAATCCACAAGGCGTCTAAAGTTTGGGTGTTCATGTGTTCTTGGGCTCTTACACAAGTCATCACTGACACATAGTAAATGTTAACTGACACTGACAGGCATCTTCTAGTTAAGGTGGCAAACTGTGAGAAAAGATAATTTAAACCATAAAAGATCTTCATTCTCCTTGATAATGAAGAGAATCGCATTAAAAAAAAAAAAAAAAAAAAAAAAACACTGAACACTTTCACAAACACCACAACATAGTCATTGAATTAAGGTTCTTTGTTAAATTTAGCCAACATTACACTAAAACTTGTATTTCAATGGCACCCAGGTTTAAGGTTATTATGTTACTTTTAATCCCAGTGTCATGAAAGCAAAGATAGATTACAGTGGTATGGACATGAGTAAGGAGTCTGCATATTGTGTGTATATTGGGAAGTAACATCTTTGCAATTTACAGCTCTCATGAGAATCCTTGAACACATTGCAAATCAAATCTTTCAGCTAAGAGATGGCTACACTTAAGGTACATAGAAGAGACATCCTTACATCTGTGTGATCTCCCTCCTCCACTTGTTTCCAACAGTTGCATAAACGGAAGACTGTGATGCAGTGAAATACATTTTCCTGTTTTTGCTTAAATGACAATCAAAATATTTAGAACACTAGCAGTATATTAGGTTCTGTGGTACCCAATGGACATCTAATTTGTACAGAACACAGTCAATTTGTGGGGTATTTTAGGATTCTGACAAAAATTTTGCTAGAGATTCTTTTCATTGTGTATTTAAAGATACCCTCCCAAGATCATTTCCCTGTAGTCTTTGTGACAGGCACAACTAAGCCATCATCAGACACCAAAGTTCCAGCGCTCTGCTGACCAAACCAACTACATATGCCACTCGTCTAACCAATAAGAGCCATGAGAAAGGACTCATGTGGTCATTTCTGGCTGCTCCATGGAGTGCAGTCTGGTCTCTCTCATGTGTTCCAGGATTTCTGCAGAAAGAATGGCTTATGCCATCTGTTTCTGACTGTGTTCTTCTTGACCATCCAGAAGGCAGAAAAGGCATGAGTGAGTTTTGAACACAGGTCACCTGTCTCACCTGTCACACAGCTGGCCCAGAAGTAGCAGACTTTGACTCACCATGGCTTTGCAATGACAATGAGTAGACAATGCCATAACCACTTACCCAAGACACTGTTGTAGTTACAGGCTGCTCTTTATTGCACTTCTTGTTGTTGTACTGTTCACTGTTTCTATTTTGCTTTTTTTTTTTTTTCATGCTTCAGTACACCTTCTTCCTGTTTTCATGCTTGCTCTGTGTTCAGTTTTTGATGGGCTATCCACTGGGTCTTCTTACCACTAAATCTGACAGGGGTGAGAAGCTGCGTTTCCCTTGTTAGTGTTAGCCATTACCTTATAACCTTATGTCCGGCCCCGGTAGCTGAGTGGTCAGCGTGACGGAATGTCAATCCTAAGGTCCCGGGTTCGATTCCCGGCTGGGTCGGAGATTTTCTCCACTCAGGGACTGGGTGTTGTATTGTCCTAATCATCATCATTTCATCCCCATCAACGCGCAGGTCACCGAAGTGGCGTCAAATCGAAAGACCTGCACCAGGCGAATGGTCTACCCGACGGGGGGCCTTAGCCACACGACATTTCATTTTATAACCTTATGAAAATTTTTAACATGTCTTCCTATTCTGTCTGAAATTCTTTCACTGTCTTCAGCGCAGTTTTCAATTTTCTTGTTTACAATAAAGTCTACACCTGAATTTCTACTCTTTTGTGTTCCTCTGTAGTTGACACTTCATTAAACCCTAATTTTGCCTTCTGCAAAACAATCATCGTGTTTTTAATTCTTGTTTGGTATGCATTTTTTGCTGCACTCCTGATACTCCTATTGCATCTCATCTGATCTTATTTAATTCCTGTTCTACCTCTACTACTGCATCTTTGGATCATAGACTTGCATACTTTTATTGTTCCTAAACAATACATAGCAGAAACAGTAGTTTTTTTTTATTAATTAAAACTTCTGGGCTGAATTGCTGTGGTCCATATACAAAAGTTCTTCTCCTTCCTGATGTTTCGTTGCCTACTGCGGGCAACATCTTCTGAGGTGAGTCAGCGACTGGCTCCTAGGCGGGTATTAACACTCCTTTTAGTTGTTCCAATATAAACCATGTCACAGCTACACGGAATTTTATACACACCTAACGGAACACAAAAGGAACTGTAGACTGGGACAGATTGACAAATCAGCTGTAGCGGAACACGTTTTAAAAGACGGTGATCACGAAATAAAATTTAGTGAGACAAACGTGATAGCTAGGACCTCACATTATTATACTCGCATGTATAGAGAAGCAATTGAGATCTACAAGCACAGAAATAATTTTAATAGAAAAGAAGAAGGATTAAAACTAGACAAGATATGGCGGTCAACTTTGTACCAACGAAGTGACAATCGATTACCTGTAATTGAGAGAGATGGCACTAGCCAGAGATAGATTTAAAGTCGAAAGCACATGACGAGTGGTGGCGCCATCTAAGCGCTCTATATAAGCGGGACCAGCAGCACCTAGGAGCCAGTCGCTGACTCACCTCAGAAGATGTTGCCCGCAGTCAGGAAGGAGAAGTTTTATATATGGACCACAGCAATTCAGCTCAGAAGTTTTAATTAATGAAGACGCCGGCTGTGAAAACTTACATGTTATGAGTAGTTTTTTTAACCAACACTTTATATTAACATGTACATGCACACATAACTGGTATGCATTATTGCTTTAACACAACCCTCATCACCCTACAAACACCATTCTTTCTTCCAGACCAAAATAACATCATTTCATCAACAGAATTGTCCCTGACTACTCTACCCATAATATACTAAACTGCTAAGAAGCAAAACTTATGCAAGACACATGAAAATAGCTGAAACTTTGCAGAACTATGATCACAACAGTTTCAGCCAACAGCCGAGTGTATCTGAATCCCAGGTCTTGGGATTATCACCACCAATTTACATGGTGACCATTTGGCAGTAAATCCCTCAAGTCTCTTGCCAAAATTGTCATTTGGCAGTCAGTTAATTTTTGTATCACCTGTCATACAGCTGGCCCAGAAGTAGCAGACTTTGACTCATCATGGTGTTGCAATGACAGTGAGTAGCCAATTTGCATTTGCTCCCTTACAGTGATTCATCACTTTACAGGTACTAACAATTGTATGTCACAAATGTCAGAATTGGATATTGAGAATTACCCTTCCCATAACTTTCACTAAGATGTAATTATTGGTTGTCCCCAATATTCGGATCACTTTTTGACGTCTCCTCTATTTCCATCATCTTCTCCGGCTCGTGACTTGAGCATGTAAACTTGTATGATGGTGGTTACTATTTGCTTTGATTCAAGTCTTAGAAGAACAATTTGATCACCATATTGCTCATAGTATCTCATTCCATTACTAAGAACTGCACTCCATGAACATCTTGCAGGTCATGGAGATACCAATACCTGTTACATGTGATCTTTCAGCCTTTCTTGACTAAATGGACATTTTAAATATTTTTAAGTTTGCACCCAACTAGTCTTTTTTTATTTACACAATACTTCAATGACTTTCTTAATTATCTTCCTCAGATGCAAAGTGAAAATTTTGTATTCTAGCCACAAACAAGATATGTTAGAGCAAACACACCTTCCTCAGTTCAAACTTGCAAGCATGTTTGGTAGGAAAACTTGCAAGCATGTTTTGTAGGAAAATTTTGAGTCATTAAGGTACTTGTATATATGTTAAAGAAAATATTGTATTCAATGGTGTATTTAAATACCATAAACTGTCCTGTGAAAAAGATATAACACTCTCTATTGCTGAACTACCAAGGCAAAATACAGTTATTATTTGTGTATACAGGTCACCAGATGGAGACAAAAAAGTGTTTTACAATCACGTGAAAGAACTCTTGGAAGAAATTCACTCTCCCTAGAAAAATATAATTATATGTGGTGACTTTAATATTGATTTCTTGAAATCCAATAAATTCAAGATGACATTATAAATTTACTACAACCATTCAACATCAGTCCAATGGTAACTGAACCAACTGGAGAAACACCTACCTCTGTATCTATTATTGATCAGCTCTTGATAAATACATGCAAACATGCCTACAACACACTATGCTCAAATTCTTGCAATTAATTTTTCAGGACACCAAATTCTGAGTTGAATACAACACACTGTAAGGAATTTCTGTATAAAAAATGTGGAATATTTTTGTTCTCTCCTAGAGGGTGAAAGTTGGAAAGATGTATATGACTGTAATGAGACCAATGAGAAATATAAGAAGTTTATGGCTACAATCAAACATTTTTTGAAATGGCTTTTCCCAAGAAAACAGCTATGTTGAACTCTACTCAAAAAACAAACAAGTGGATTACGAAAGGGATAAGGGTATCATGTCCAAATAAAAGGAGATTATATGAGTACTCCAAGCATAATACCAGTCCTGACTTTATTGCATATTTCAAAAGATACAAAAGAATACTAACACAAGTTAGCAAAAAAAAAAAAAAAAAAAAAAAAACTAGAAAATGACAATATTTTGTGTGATTCTGAGGACAAAACTAAAGCAACCTGGCAAATTATAAGGAAAGAAATGGGTACCAGGCCAGTTAATCACAGTAATATAGAGCTGATTATGAATAAAAATAAACTAACTGGCCCCAAACATGTTGTTAGTGCTTTCAACAATTATTTCTCAAATATAGCATAGCAGTCAATAAAAACACACCATGAAAAACAGCCAACCACACATCCAGATCAAAAAATTCATTCAAACACGTTATTCCTGTATCCAGCAACACCTGAGGAACTCTCAAGAATCCTAGAAGAATTACCTAATAAATATTCAGTGGGTGTTGATGAGATACCAGATGCTATTATCAAAGCTAGAGCAACATATATTGTGGAACCACTAACAGACATAGTAAATTCATCTTTTGAGAGTGGTGTATTTCCAAATAATCTAAAAACTGCAAAATTAACACCTTTGCATAAGAAGGGTGCAAAAAGTGATACTGCTAATTATAGACCAGTTTCAGTTTTGTCAGGCTTCAGCAAAATTGTGGAAAAAATGTTCCTTGGAATATTAACAGTTTTCTTAAATAAAGAGAGGCTGATAAGTGACTCCCAAGATGCGTTCAGAGCTGGAAAGACAACACAGTCAGCAATTTTTGCCTTCTTAAATGAAGTATTAAAAGCAATGGATGATAAACAACATGTATCTGGGATATTTCTGGATCTAAGTAAAGCCTTTGATGTAACTGATCATGGTATTCTCTTGTGTAAATTAAGTAATTATGGAATTAGCAGCCTGTCTGAAAAGTGGATCCAGTCATACCTCGGTAATCTTCAGCGGATTACAGAAATAAAACACAAAGATAGTTAAGCACAAAAAATTTCTAGTTTTTAGAGTGATGAGCAGAAAATCAAGTATGGAGTCCCACAAGGGTCAGTTCTAGGACCTGTCCTTCTTCTGCTGTATGTAAATGACTTGGCTAGTAAAATACATGATGAACCCACTGTAGTGTTTCTAATTAAATCACAGAATGAGGAAAATCTGCAGGAGGCTGCAGTATCAGTTATGCGTACATTAATACACTGGTTCCAGACCAATAGGCTCATCAAAAATCCTGAAAAAACTGTGGCAGTTAACTTCCATACCACACACAACCTCCATCCTGCAAACCCTGTTTTCACTATTGAAGGAAAAAATGTGTTGAAGGTCAGTCTCACAAAATTTCTAGGTGTACATGTTCAGGCAGATCAGAAGTGGGAGGTACACCTAAACAATTTAAATAAGAGACTGGATTCACTAGCACATGCTGTTAGGATCCTCACTAAAAATACAAGCTGCTCATCAGTGCTGACAATGTATCACTGCAGTACACAGTCACTACTTATGTACGGCACAATTTTTGGGGGGAATTCCACAAAAACTACAAAAACATTTAAAATACAGAAAAAGATTATCAGGGTGATAAAAAGAAAGCTAAATGTTAGGATTCCTGTAGACCCCTTTTTAAAACTCTGAAAAATTGCCACTGCCTTGCTTGTATATATACAAAACACTAATTTTCACAAAAGGGAGCATCTTAAAAAAGGAAAATCTCTTCAAACACAACTATGACATACACACATATGAAACTAGACAGAAGATGTACTTACACAGGAACAAAGTAAATACAAACTTATGCAAAAGAGGAGTGTATCATTCTGGAGCTATGTTATATAACCATATGCCTTCTTACCTAAAATGCATACCAACATTAAATGCATTTAAAATAAAGTTAAAACAGTTCTTGCTTGACCACTGCTTCTATTCTTTGCCTGAGTTTATGGAACATCATAATAAGTAAACCTCATTTACCAAATTTCACTAATTGCCAATTCATAATATAGTTTACATTGTGCTTATCATGTCATCTCACTTAATAACTGCTATTATCACACGTGGAAGCAATGTAGTACACCAATCTACATTATTGTGCATTTTTATTATGTCAACAATGTAGTCAAAATGACTACTGTATTGTAAACTAACTAGGTTTACCACTTTCCTATATCACATGTACAAACAATGTATGAAACTGATTCTTGGACCAAATAAATAAACATAATAAGACAAACACCATGCGTTCCTACAGCATCTCAATCCATTCTAGTATAAAAATAATGATGGAAATCGAATAAGAGGAACTGTTGCCTTTACCTGATGATTTAGTTGAGAGCAGAGTGAATGTTTCCCTGGGACACTGTGTCTACAATAAGTCCGTCCATACCAACCTCTGTATGCACACCAAGAGCCATCATCAGCCATTACAGAGAATGTAAACAGAATAAGTGGAACAGCTATCTTTACCTCATGATTTAGTTGAGAGAAGAGTCAATGTTTCCCTGGGACACTGTGTCTACAGTATGTCCACCCACATCAACCTCTGTATGCATCAGCCATTACAGAGAAGTCCCATTCTTAAAACTCAGGTCCACAGAGTATGTGTGCTGTCAGATGAAAAAAAGCCCTGTAGAAGAACTAAGGCACCTTGGGCCCTACAACATAAATCGACACTGCCTTCTACTACGTTCTGTGAAATATAATGTAGGGCTTCAAATACTGGATGTAAACACATACTGTGCAAATTTGAAATACCATTTGTTGGACAGACATACTGTGCAAATTTGAAATACTATTTGTTGGACAGACATACTGTGCAAATTTGAAATACCATTTGTTGGTCAGACTATAAAAACTGTAAATGAAGATGTAAGGTGCGCAAGTGTTCCACATGGCTGAAGTAGCCGCCTAAATCAGCTGTCACTGAACACTGGCAACAAATTTCTAGAACAGTGTAATAAAAGAGGGAATTATAATTAGAGTGGCACATAATTTAAATAACTAAATTCTCTGTTCATATATTGGTAAAAAATGCAAATTTTGGGTCAGATGTAGGTATAGATCATCAGCCAAAAATGTAATGAATCCTTTCTTTGAAAATTATTTTGAGGAATTAATTCAGGAGCCTACATGAAGTGTAAATGGTTGTGATAACACATTAGATCTCTTAGCAACAAACAATACTGAGAAAATCAAAAGTGTCTTCACAGGTACAGGAAATACAGACTAAAAGATCGCTGTAGCAAGACTGAATACCGTAATGTTCAAAACCACAAAAATAAATGCAAAATATATCTATTTTAAAAAAAGCAAAAAAAGAAAACAAAAAACAAGTAAAAATTCACTTTATGCCTTCCCTAGGAGATAGTCTCCATTCCTTCAAGGTAGTACTAATTATGTAAGTGTTGACGAAATGTGGCTCGAATTCAAAGACTACACTGTATTTTTGAATATGGGCCACATCTGGTTGACATATATTTAGTATTGCAGCAAATTCAAATGAAACTGATAAATGACAAATAAGGTCACAGTGAAAACAAATGGTCTGAAGGACTAATACATGGAAACATTTGCTGTATTTACTCGAGTACAAGACAACACTGAATATAAAAAAAAATTCGCCCTCCCCCCTTTTTTAGGATCCTCCTTGAGCAAAATTTATATTGTAACATATTCTGACTAATCAAAATTACAAATTTTTATCGATGCAAGGCATCTGCCTATTCTAAACTTATGCCGTTCATTCACTGACTACATTTTGATAAGACAAGGAGAAATAAAATAAACAAAAAGAAATGCTTTACAACAAACTTTTATCTTCATTGGCTTTTTTGTTTACTGTCATCTGTGGTATCACTATTTTTAATCATCACCATCATCAGAACAGGACCACTGTGAATTGTCACAAATATTTGGCTATTTCTTCCAAATGTCTTGCAATTTCTGAGGTAGTAGTTATGGTGGGGCATGAAACACAACTGTTTTCTTCTGAACACATAGGGGATTTTGCATCTATACTGTCATGATGTCAACAATGTCCCTTGCTTCCAAACGTACATTTGTCATCACACTCTGATTTACTGTGTAGACACATCAACAATTGTTTTCATCATACCCCACTGTTAGCATCAATAACACTGTTGCACGAAATATTTTAGTATGACACTGGCCCCAAATCCAGACTTTTAACATCCCCTGCAGAAATGTATGCTATGTTGGGTATTTGTTCAATTTTAAAGTCAATTTGATTCTGAGTAGAAATGGATTCAGGCAAACCTGTAGTTCAAACATGGCAGATGTTTAAAAGCCAAAGTAATCCCCCGATTGGCAGCATGACGAAATCTGCTGCTCTCACCACTCCCCTCCTCGCACTCATCACAGGTCTCAGTGAAGTTGGTGTCACTGTTCCCCCTCCAGTCCTTCTGTAGCACTATCCTTGAGCATAGTGAAACACGGATGGCAATATCTTTTTGGGTGCAGATCATATGCAACTCTAGCAACTAATATATAAATTAAAGTTTGCAATCATGATTCAGTCCAATTCTAAAACTTTCACTCATCCTGTGATTTAGTGATGTCTGTTGGTACTGTCTCCATAATGGGTCTTTCCACTGTAATTTATTCTTGCAATAACAATTGCAGTCAGTTTAATGTGATTTATTTTGTTTGTTAGACATCTGATTTCAGATTAGTTTTCTTTCCTGTTTTATCTGAATGTCGCCATCTTGTTCTAAAGCTAGTGATGTTTTTCCCCAGTATTCTAATATGTGAACAGTGACCAAATTTCTCATTTGCAACCCACTCGGTAAATCATTACACTCTCTCATAACTGAATAAAATATTCACTTCAGTTCAGAATATGTAATGGTTTTTGAAGGACAAGATTTTCCTCTTCGAATGTTACCTTTACTTAAAAAGCAGCATAAATGTATGTATAATGTATCCATATATGTACGAGAACTTTTATTGCAAACCTTATTAAAAATACAACAAAAGTCTGCAAGTTGATAGAATTTAGTGCTCTTTCCTCCTGTGTTTCATAAAATTGTCAATTTCATACAGAACATTAGATTGTTACAATGGGTGGTTCACAGTTGGGGCTTAAAATAAATTTCTGTGAAACTTCAAAAGCCAAAGCTTCATTTTTAAATGTAAGATAACCCCTATATTAGTCTATTAAACATTGAAAACACAGTGAATATAAAATTACCCCATAATTTTTGATTGACAAATTTGAGAAAAAACCTCATCTTATAATAAGGTAAATATGATACATTGATTATTGCGTCAGCAATAAGCATACAGTATAAACTCAGGGCTGTTGTGATTGATCACAGACACAACTCCACACATGAGAAAGTGAAGTAGGGATGGGAGGGACGTGGGAAATGAACCATTCCATTTCACCACTTGCTGGAGTCGGTTTTACATGTAAGCATGTGTGGCAGATTCAGTGTTAGCATAATGCATCACTAACACTTCATCATGTGTTACTGCACTTTGACTCCTGACAACTTTCACCCTTCATAATCTATAACTTGGAACCAATGCTGTGGGTGGCTTAACACATTTTTTATTCTGCAGTCCCATCCTAATTCCTTCAGGTATAGTGCAGTAGGCAGCTGTTATGATATTAATGTGTTAGTGCTCAGTGTCTGTTATCTGCAGTGATTACCCCACAGAGGAAATGTCAGTGTAATATTTGGAAACTAAGATCAGAAGACATGGAATTGGAGTCAGATGCTTACAGTTTCAAGCACTGGGCTACAAGGAACATCCATTCAACTTGGCATGGGAAATGAATATGTTATAAAGTTACAACAGATATCCAAATAACTGCAAGGGCCTGACTCAAAGCCTGAAACCTGAGTCGACTGTGAGTGGGGATGCCTCTAGAATGCAACTTCACTGCCCCTCTCCAATTCTCCTTGCCCTGATTGCTGATTGCTTATCTCTCTGAATGTCTACGCACTGTCTCCCTCTGATTGCTTGGCAGTTATATTATTTGCCCTCACTCTGTTCTCCCATGTGCTGAATTTCCCATTTTGCAGCAGCTGGCATGCAGCCTGTGTCCTCAAAATTCCCGTGTCACCCTCAGGTGTTCCTTGTTGTGGCACCTTTCGCACTAGTTACTAGGTGCCTACCACATTGCATACCACTTCAATTTTCTTCAAGTGTTTCTCAGCATTCCTGTGAAGAAAGCATCAACCTAACAACAAATCTACGTGTTTGCAGCAGGAATGTCTGTGCATTACTCAAGAGTGTTTGTGACTCATCAGTGTACTTCTTGCTGTTTGTCAGACTTTAAATGGAATAACCCTTTCAAAATTAAACAAACACTTCAATTAAACTGGATGTGCCTGGCTTTTGAGAAAGACTCACATGCAGGTTTTCCATTAAGTGTGCCTTCTTGTCTTGAGTGAAGGGCAGTGAGTATTGCACTATGGAAGGAATAGAGACTGTCTCTTAGGAAATCATCAAACGACTTTTTATCTGATCTTTTTAAGTAGATATATTTGTTTTTATTTTTGGTGCATTTGGTTGTTACATTATTCAATCTTTTTACAGTGACCTTGAGGTCACTAATTCCTCTGTCTGTCATGACACATCCTATTTGCTCAGGATTTTTTTTTTATTATTGATACATCTTTAAATTTGAGTGTTTATACTAAGTAAATTAATAGGAGATGGAACAGATCCCCCACAGCACACAAAAAATTCAGAACACTGTTATAAAAGCAACATAAAAAGCGTGCCAAATTTACAAGAAGGCAAAATAGATTAGTAACTTTTTGCATATGCTCAAAACTTATTTGGACTTCAACAAAAGCTGCTTTCAATAGTTTCCACAATGAAATTCTGACTTGAAAGCTGGCAGAAAATCCATAGAGGTTCTGACTGTATGTAAAGTATCACACCAGTACACAAGAAAGGAAATAGAAGTAATCTTCTGTACCAAAAACCATATCATTGACGCTAATTTGTAGCATTGTACATATACTGTGTTTAAAATTATGAAATGCCTTGAAGAAAATGATCTACTGATGACACATAACCAGCATGGATTCATAAAATACGGTTTTGTGAAATACAACTGGCTGTTTATTTGCATGAAGTAACATATGCTACTGACAGGGGATCTCAAATTGATTCAATACCTATAGATTTCCAAATGGTTTCCGACACTATTCCTCACAAGTGACTTCTAATTAAATTATAGCTTTAAAAAAATTATCACTGCTGTGCAACTGGACTCATTATCTTCTGCCAAAAGGTCACAATTCATACAACTGATAGCGGATTATCTAGTGAAATCGAAAATATGTCTGAGATTCTCATGGGAAGCGTTATAGGCCACTGCTGTTTTTAATATGTGTAAATGATTTGTGAGTCAAACTTAGCAGCTCTCTTAGATCATTTGCAGGTGGCACTGTTGTTTACCATCAAGTTAAGGCATAGAAAATCAAAATGAACTACAGAATTATTTAGACTAGATATCTGTACAGATCAAAAAGTGGCAACTGACTCTGAATTTAAGTTACATGATAAATGCCACCAATTTAAATGTTATTGATTCAACTAAATATCAAGGGATTAAAATTATAAACACCTTAAAATGGAATCATAACATGGAAAATGTTTGGAAGGAGGGGGGGGGGGGGGGGCAAGAAAGACAAGATTTAAGTTTTCATAGAAACAGAACCTTATATTTTTTAATATATAGTACAAAGCACAAGAACAACAGTAATATTAATATTTTCTCGCTGACACTGGACAACTCTTTTCTGCTACTATGTTCATTATTTTGGGAGAAAACTTATTCACAGAAATTACTTTCAAGACTGCACCAAGGCGAACGCGTGAAATTTTGAATGTGACAACAGATTTATTTGATTTCATAACTGAAAACACCTGCTCATATTAACAACTACTTTTATACGCAACTTTTCAAGTAGTATCAAATTTGGAATGCAAATATTTATAAAATTCAGGTACATCAGTTTCACTAAGTTTGATCTTCAATTCTGTATCACACTGGATCTCAATTACCTCAATTTGGATATGGTTAGATATTAATTCTATATTTACTGTAGAAATTGAAGAGAATAAAGAAAACTTGTTTTCCATTAATTTACAACTTGAAAATCTTGTTTTGAACTGATTTCTGAGGCTCAAGATTTTTTCTGCAAAGGTTTTGTGTGATGTTCTTTCACCAAACCAGATTTGTTCATGTTAAATCTCAGAAGATTAGCTTACCTTTGAATGCTTTGACTTTATCACTTATGTTCATGATGATCTCATCTTTCCCTCAAAGTTTCAAATTCAGACCATGAAGGATAAATCTTGTAGTTATATTTTGTCAAAGAACAGTCTTGTAACTTGATTTTTTGTTGTTGTTAAGAACTGGAATATTTTCTCTTTCAGGTCCCAGAACTGTTTAAGATCCATGGTACAAGATGGCCAACATATCTCAGTATAGTGTGACAAACTGGTATGGTTGGTTTTTAGTTCATGTAAGAAAGCAAAGAACTCCCACTGATTTGAAACTCTACATTTAATGAAACTGATAGTTTTTAGATAGGTTTTAACATTTTGCATGTCCATTAGCTTTGTTCAAAACGTGTTCCAATGTACAATACAATGCATATGATGAATCTTTGATCCATCATAAATTTTGGTTCTTTTTTCTGACAATGCAATAAAACTATTGTGTTTCGCAGTCAGAGACCCAGTTAATTCTGACAGGGGCAGTTCATACTTTTGCACGCTTCAAAAACACAATTAAATAAATCTTGGCCTGTACAAGCATTTTTATTGGTACTGGTTCCAATAAATCCTCAGGAATGATGAAACTCTTCACAGACACAAAAAAAGATCACAGCTAATTGAAGTATTCCTGTAATCTCCATCTTCTCATCTCAGGCAATGGAAAAGTCTCAAAACTAGATGAATTTGCTTTGATCTGAATAGTAAAATTGTTGGCCAAATCTGTAAATCTTTCTGCAACTCTATTTAGAGACAAAGATACTGCTTGAAACGTCTGCTCATTTCCTGGACAAATAATTTCTGTAGTTTTTATCAGGCATTCTTTTATGAAACCACCTACAGTAAAATGTTTCAAGTGTTTAGCTATCAACTCAGACAAAATGTAACTTGCATGCATTGCCACTTCACTTTCTTGTGTTACTGGTTTAAATATTAACTGTAGTTCTGTCAATGCCAACTTCAGCTCTTTCAACTTTTCTAACTACTGTACACTGTATGTTGTTCATAATGACAAGTAACCCATGATTTTGGTACACTAATAGCACGATTGCATATCAGACAAGTTATGCATTGCATTGTACTTCACTGCAAAAGAAATCCAGCTCTCATTTTTCAAGGAAATTTTTATGTCTGTTTGTAATTCTTCATTTATTTTTATTAACTCTTGATTTCAATAAACACATGCTGAATACAAAGAGCTGAAATAATTGAACAATCTTTGAATTTGTTACAACAACAGAATATTTTGATTAAAATTAATATATTTCTTGAACATAAATAAAGACACTGAATTACTGCACAGATTAATAACTGTTTTCCAAAAGCAAAATACAACCTCTTTCAACCCAACCAACAAATCAATTCATACAAGACTAAAGCAGTCAGTGTAGCTGTGTCACATGAGATGGGGTGACGAGGAAGTAAATCTCGACCACTGCAGGATGTAGAAGTGCGAGACGGAGACAAACACAACACTTTCCTCCAAATTCCAATGACTCACATCTTCCTAGGAAGAATTGATCATTGTGATAAAAAAAATAAAAATAAAAAAAAATTTTAAAAAAATTTACAAATCATACAACAAAACATTTAGGTGTTCATTTTTCCCTACAAGTTAGTCAAGAGTATAACAGTAAGGAAATTTAAGTTTGTAAGCTTCCATGGCCAGTGTCAATTTTAAAATAAAATTTTGGGTGTTAGGTAGTATCATTATAAAAAACAAATGCAACAGTGATGTTTTCACTGTCTTTGCAACGGTCCTCTTCAAGACTAATATAAAAATAATCTGAGAGTGATTCTAAGTACCTTCTACCACACACATAATGATGAATTGAGGGTAATCATTTATATCAACAAAAATAAAAAGTGTTTGAAAATATGATTGGACAGATAAAAAAAATCAACTCAGCAAGGGGAAGCAGGATAAAAAACATATAAAAGTTAAGGAAATGTGCAAGCTTTTGGAGTCAATCATTCCTTCTTCTTTTCCGTAGCCCTCCACATTTCCTAAACCTCATCAGTGCTTTTCCTTTATTCCTCTTCCATCCCCCTCAACCCTTCTGCCAGAAGTAGGAGCTACTGGCTCCAAAAGCTTGAACATCTCCTTAACTTTTATATGAGTTTCCTCCTGCTGCTCTTTGGGGAGTAGATTTTTTATCTATCCAGTTATATTAATCATTTGGATGTTGTTGTTGTGGTATTCAGTCCTGAGACTGGTTTGATGCAGCTCTCCATACTACTCTATCCTATACAAGCTTCTTCATCTCCCAGTACCTACTGCAACCTACATCCTTCTGAATCTGCTTAGTGTATTCATCTCTTGGTCTCCCTCTACGATTTTTACACTCCACACTGCCGTCCAATATTAAATTGGTGAGCCCTTGATGCCTCAAAACATGTACTACCAACTGATCCCATCTTCTAGACAAGATGTGCCACAAACTTCTCCTCTCCCAAATCCTATTCAATACTTCCTCATTAGTTATGTGATCTACCAATCTAATCTTCAGCATTCTTCTGTAGCACCACATTTCAAAAGCTTCTATTCTCTTCTTGTCCAAACTATTTATCGTCCATGTTTCACTTCCATACATGGCTACACTCCATACAAATACTTTCAGAAATGACTTCCTGACACATAAGTCTATACTCGATGTTAACAAATTTCTCTTCTTCAGAAACACTTTCCTTCCCATTGCCAGTCTACATTTTATATCCTCTCTACTTCGACCATCATCAGTTATTTTGCTCCCCAAACAGCAAAACTCATTTACTACTTTAAGTGTCTCATTTCCTAATCTAATTCCCTCAGCATCACCCAGCTTAATTCTACAACATTCCATTATCCTCGTTTTGCTTTTGTTGATGTTCATCTTATATCCTCCTTTCAAGACACTGTCCATTCCATTCAACTGCTCTTCCAAGTCCTTTGCTGTCTCTGACAGAATTACAATGTCATCGGCGAACCTCAAAGTTTTTATTTCTTCTCCACGGACTTTAATTCCTACTCCAAATTTTTCTTTTGTTTCCTTTACTGCTTGCTCAATATACAGATTGAAGAGGCTACAACCCTGTCTCACTCCCTTCCCAACCTCTGCTTCCCTTTCATGTCCCTCGACTCTTATAACTGCCATCTGGTTTCTGCACAAATTGTAAACAGCCTATCGCTCCCTGTATTTTACCCCTGCCACCTTCAGAATTTGAAAGAGATTATTCCAGTCAACATTGTCAAAAGCTTTCTCTAAGTCTACAAATGCTAGAAACGTAGGTTTGCCTTTGCTTAATCTAGCTTCTAAGATAAGTCGCAGGGTCAGTATTGCCTCACATGTTCCAACATTTCTATGGAATCCAAACTGATCTCCCCCGAGGTCAGTTTCTACTAGTTTTTCCATTCGTCTGTAAAGAATTCGCATTAGAATTTTGCAGCTGTGACTTATTAAACTGATAGTTCGGTAATTTTCACATCTGTCAACACCTGCTTTCTTTGGGATTGGAATTATTATATTCTTCTCGAAGTCTGAGGGTATTTCGCCTGTTTCATACATCTTGCTCACCAGATGGTAGAGTTTAACCAGGACTGGCTCTCCCAAGGCTGTCAGTAGTTCTAATGGAATGTTGTCTACTCCGGGGGCCTTGATTCGACTCTGGTCTTTCAGTGCTCTGTCAAACTCTTCACGCAGTATCGTGTATCTCCCATTTCATCTTCATCTACATCCTCTTCCATTTCCATAATATTGTCCTCAAGTACATCGCCCATGTATAGACCCTCTGTATACTCCTTCCACCTTTCTGCTTTCCCTTCTTTGCTTAGAACTGGGTTTCCATCTGAGATCTTGATGTTCATGCAGGTGGTGCTCTTATCTCCAAAGGTCTCTTTAATTTTCCTGTAGGCAGTATCTATCTTACCCGTAGTGAGATAAGACTCTACATCCTTATATTTGTCCTCTAGCCATCCCTGCTTAGCCATTTTACACTTCCTGTCGATCTCATTTTTGAGACGTTTGTATTCCTTTTTGCCTGCTTCATTTACTGCATTTTTATATTTTCTCCTTTCATCAATTAAATTCAATATTTCTTCTAGTACCCAAGGATTTCTATTAGCCCTGGTCTTTTTACCTACTTGATCCTCAGCTGCCTTCACTACTTCATCCCTCAAAGCTACCCATTCTTCTTCTACTGTATTTCTTTCCCCCATTCCTGTCAATTGTTCCCTTATGCTCTCCCTGAAACTCTGTACAACCTCTGGTTCTTTCAGTTTATCCAGGTCCCATCTCCTTAAATTCCCACCTTTTTGCAGTTTCTTCAGTTTTAATCTACAGGTCATAACCAATAGATTGTGGTCAGAGTCCACATCTGCCCCTGGAAATCTCTGCCTTACCATTATATAATCTATATGAAACATGTCAGTATCTCCAGGCTTATTCCATGTATACAGCCTTCTTTTATGATTCTTGAACCAAGTGTTAGCTATGATTAAGTTGTGCTCTGTGCAAAATTCTACCAGGCGGCTTCCTCTTTCATTTCTTAGCCCCAATCCATATTCACCTACTATGTTTCCTTCTCTCCCTTTTCCTACACTCGAACTCCAGTCACCCATGACTATTAAATTTTCGTCACCCTTCACTATCTGAATAGTTTCTTTTATTTCATCATACATTTCTTCAATTTCTTCGTCATCTGCAGAGCTAGTTGGCATATAAACTTGTACTACTGTAGTAGGCATGGGCTTCGTATCTATCTTGGCCACAACAATGCGTTCACTATGCTGTTTGTAGTAGCTTACCCGCATTCCTATTTTCCTATTCATTATTAAACCTACTTCTGCATTACCCCTATTTGATTTTGTGTTTATAACCCTGTAGTCACCTGACCAGAAGTCTTGTTCCTCCTGCCACCGAACTACACTAATTCCCACTATATCTAACTTTAACCTATCCATATCCCTTTTTAAATTTTCTAACCTACCTGCCCGATTAAGGGATCTGACATTCCACGCTCCGATCCGTAGAACGCCAATTTTCTTTCTCCTGATAACGACATCATTTGGATATAGATAGGAAAGTGCCTATTAAGAGGTCTTTTGGTGAAGGGTATTGTCTCATAATACTTTCCTTATTGATTTTTTTTTCATACCCTTCTTTTGGTTTCGAATTGCTGCTGATCATTTCGTAGTTTAACATCTCTGGAAATCAATTGCTAAGGAAATGTGTAATGTGTAGTGTCCACTGTTTTGTTGGAGCCTTAAGCAGCAAGCAACAAAATCTACTTAATGAAAACAACTCAGGGATTTATCAATATATCATGTGAAGAGTAAATGACAAACTCAGCTGCAAAGCCAAAAACTTGTAAATCACGTGTTAATTCATTTACTTATAATGCTACTATCAACATATTCTTATCCAACCATAAATCTGATCGTTGCCAAACTTCATTTTGCTAATTCCAGAAAAGCCCAGTTCTGACCTGTTCACTGTCTACTCAGTTGAATTTATAATATCCTAACATTTGTACTGTAATTCACAGAATGGTAGTGTCATTAATAAACCAACTGAAACTCTGTACAAGGTAGTATCCATCCATAGATTTACCATACCATACACTTACAGCCATGCTCTGCTAATCACTGTGAAGTGTGTGGCAGCAGGCAATTTTTATTGTACAATATGTAAAGGTTTCTTAATGTGCTACTTGCAGATGAAGAAGAATGATTATTATGATGCCTCTTATGAGCTGTTATTACATTAATTTTATCTTCAAAAACTGGGGATTTAATATGTACATTTATTAAGATTATTCATAGCTGTTTTTCTGAGAACTTGAGGCATGTCTCAAGAGATACATGAAGTGATACCTCGAAACATCTGCCAGTTGAAATTTATCAACTTTGCTGTTACACTTTCACACCATTCAAACAAAACTGTGATTTACTCTCTGATGTTTTTGTATATACAGCTAGTTCACTTTTAGTCTGATCTGATGTGGATCATATACACTACAGCAGTATTTAAGAACAGCCCATACAAATGTTTTGTAGGTAATCTCCTTTGTAGACACAATGGGGTTTACTGATATCCTTCCAATGTATCAAGCCAAAGGTGTTTCCATTAACATTGCACATCTGTGGTTTCGTGCTTCCCTTTTTATCTACTGTGCACAAGATGCTGTTCCTCAAGAAGCCTTCGGATTCCTTTTTTTGGTTAAACTTGGGCCTCAGTTAAATAACTGTAGTTCCTGCTTGAGAAATATATTTTACTAACTATGTAAATATATGTTTATTTTTTTTAGCCTATTGTACCTCTCTTGATACAAATGTGTTACAATCACTACAAATCATTACATGTGCAGATTCCGTTGCTACCTCCGCACTGTTTCCTGTACTTGTCTTGTGCTATAAATACACTATGTCCATTCTTCTGGAGCATCTATTTTCAGTAAATACTTTGGTTAGCCCCAAGACGTATCACCAACTCCTGCTTCTAGGCAGTTCATGGTCCTGAGTACAATGCCACAAATACCACATACAAACCAGTCTATTGCATCCATAATAACAGAACTAATAAATCGTTTAAAAGTCAAACATACATCTGGCTTGTATGGTGTTACAGAAAATGAGACTTAGAACGAGCAGCGCAGCACCAGGGAGTAGCCCCCACGCAGGGGCCTTCTGGTGTTGTTTGTCAGATGGACATCACTCTTCCATTCTGTTCTCTTCCCAGGTTTTGTATTGGGACCACATTACTGCTGGGTGGGTCTCCCAGGATCTACAGGCTGTATTTCCCATCCAGGCTTGCACTCCGATACTGTGACACTTCTGGGGCTCCCAGCTCCCCTCCTGCATTACAGAAGTCCAGTGGGAGGGTCAACCCACCGCCCTTAAGCCACTGACCACCCGAGCATCAGTTCTTTTGCTTTACCCCATCTAATCTAAGAACCCCTCTCAATTCCTGGTGCTGTTGTCTCGTCTTCCCACAGAGGGGAAAGGGACATTTCTCCACTCACTGCCTGGAGGCATCTACTATGTCAACCAATGACTGGGCACCAGACAGTCGACACCTCAGTCGTGGTTCTGGGCCATGCCTAAAGTGCTTTGCTTCCCTTTCTCTGAGAGGGAGGTATATTTCATCCACCAGCACATGCCAGATGACATCCCATGGTATGGCACAGTGTCACTGGTTGCATAATTAGCAGGTACAGCCATTTGACAAGGTTGATAGCGATGGTTGCCTTATGAGGGTACCACACCTAATGGAACTACATTGCCTTGCCTTCCACAGATGCCAGTGAACCAATGGAGGACATACAGTTACTCTGGGAACCAATAAGCTAGCAACCTGTCATCACAGCCAGCTGCAACCAATCTTGGACATCGAGTGTACTCATCTGTGAGATAATATAACCAGTGCCTTCAGGTCTGTACTGTCAGTGTACACTCAGCACGCAGGGAGTTCACTGAGGTCCACAGTTGGAGCCTATGCCCAAAAGACAGTGAGCTACCTCCTGTGGCAGTCAACAGTCAGCGGTACAACCGCCAGTTAGTAGAGCTCCAAGACGTCATCTCAGAATACAACTTGACAGATATGGATTTTTTAAGGCGAACTATCAGACTAGTATTGCTCTGTCAAGTTGTGGATTTAGTTATTGGAAGTTACCTGCCCCAGAAGTTATTTGTGTTCAATTACACCATTGGAGCTTTCTAACAAGTACCATTATGGTATTTGGATTATATTTTTGTGCAGTTGTCTCCAGCATAACACTGCCACAGTTGTACTGATTTGATATGCTGCTGGACAGATAACCACATCATAATACCTTTATAACAGAATTCCAGTATAATAATGCATGAGGAAGACGTTTGTATTTTTAAATTTTGTTTTATGTCCGTTTTCTAGGCGATGTTCAATCACAGCCGACTTCTCAAGCCCCCTTCTGTTTAATATGTCATAAGTGCTCAGAATAATGCTCAACAACAGAGTAAATAGTTTGCCCTATGTAAGTGCTACTGCATTTGTGGAGACACAATACAAGCCACGTAATTAAATACCCACATTGTCTTTAATGAGGCATAACATATCTCATTAGCCAGTTAGTGGACCTCCAAGAAGTCATCTCGGAATACAACTTGACAGATATGGATTTGTAAGACAAACTATCGGACTAGTATTGCTCTGTCAAGTTGTGGATTTAGTTATTGGAAGTTACCTGCCCCAGACGTTATGTGTGTTCAATTACAACAAACTTCTATGTTCCATTGGAGCCTTCTAACAAGTACCATTATGGTATTTGGATTATATTTTTGTGCAGTTGTCTCCAGCATCACACTGCCACAGTTCTACTGATTTGATATGCTGTGGCAGTGTGATGCTGGAGACAACTGCACAAAAATATAATCCATTTATATATTATACACTCCTGGAAATTGAAATAAGAACACCGTGAATTCATTGTCCCAGGAAGGGGAAACTTTATTGACACATTCCTGGGGTCAGATACATCACATGATCACACTGACAGAACCACAGGCACATAGACACAGGCAACAGAGCATGCACAATGTCGCCACTAGTACAGTGTATATCCACCTTTCGCAGCAATGCAGGCTGCTATTCTCCCATGGAGACGATCGTAGAGATGCTGGATGTAGTCCTGTGGAACGGCTTGCCATACCATTTTCACCTGGCGCCTCAGTTGGACCAGCGTTCGTGCTGGACGTGCAGACCGCGTGAGACGACGCTTCATCCAGTCCCACACATGCTCAATGGGGGACAGATCCGGAGATCTTGCTGGCCAGGGTAGTTGACTTACACCTTCTAGAGCACGTTGGGTGGCACGGGATACATGCGGACGTGCATTGTCCTGTTGGAACAGCAAGTTCCCTTGCCGGTCTAGGAATGGTAGAACGATGGGTTCGATGACGGTTTGGATGTACCGTGCACTATTCAGTGTCCCCTCGACGATCACCAGTGGTGTACGGCCAGTGTAGGAGATCGCTCCCCACACCATGATGCCGGGTGTTGGCCCTGTGTGCCTCGGTCGTATGCAGTCCTGATTGTGGCGCTCACCTGCACGGCGCCAAACACGCATACGACCATCATTGGCACCAAGGCAGAGGCGACTCTCATTGCTGAAGACGACACATCTCCATTCGTCCCTCCATTCACGCCTGTCGCGACACCACTGGAGGCGGGCTGCACGATGTTGGGGCGTGAGCGGAAGACGGCCTAACGGTGTGCGGGACCGTAGCCCAGCTTCATGGGGACGGTTGCGAATGGTCCTCGCCGATACCCCAGGAGCAACAGTGTCCCTAATTTGCTGGGAAGTGGCGGTGCGGTCCCCTACGGCACTACGTAGGATCCTACAGTCTTGGCGTGCATCCGTGCGTCGCTGCGGTCCGGTCCCAGGTCGACGGGCACGTGCACCTTCCGCCGACCACTGGCGACAACATCGATGTACTGTGGAGACCTCACGCCCCACATGTTGAGCAATTCGGCGGTACGTCCAACCGGCCTCCCGCATGCCCACTATACGCCCTCGCTCAAAGTCCGTCAACTGCACATACGGTTCACGTCCACGCTGTCGCGGCATGCTACCAGTGTTAAAGACTGCGATGGAGCTCCGTATGCCACGGCAAACTGGCTGACACTGACGGCGGCGGTGCACAAATGCTGCGCAGCTAGCGCCATTCGACGGCCAACACCGCGGTTCCTGGTGTGTCCGCTGTGCCGTGCGTGTGATCATTGCTTGTACAGCCCTCTCGCAGTGTCCGGAGCAAGTATGGTGGGTCTGACACACCGGTGTCAATGTGTTCTTTTTTCCATTTCCAGGAGTGTATATAAAAAGAGATTTGGAACCAGAGAGTGCAAAATTTTTTTCAGAGCTGTTTGGATTTGGGCAGAGCCATCTAAATGCAATTGATAAATCAATTATGGGTGGTGTAGGATATAGAGAATGCAGAGGGGGTGATCACAAGAAAGAGAAGTTTGCAGCACAAAAAGAGAAGGTTATTAGTGTCATCTCAAGGCTACAGGGCAGGGAGAGCTATTATTCTCGGAAGAAGTGCCAACGATTTTACCTTTGTCCAGAACTGAGAATCAACGAGTTGTTCAACATGTATATCACAAGACTATCAAATTAATTACAAGTAAGATAGTGGTTCTTTCAGAAAATATTCAGCTAGAAATTTAACTTAGATTTTTGAACACCTGCACAGCTATTTGTAGCTAATGTCTTACAATATCTCGCAGACTGGCTACATCTGCCCAAAGTGAAAAATCACAAATTCTGACTCACTAGGGTGCCCACAGATTTAGGGGAAAAAACTTTTCATCAACTTAAAAGGGAGAATCCTTATAATCAACAATCTTAAATGCTTTGATAATCAACAGACACAGATTCCTACAAAACTATCTTGATCTAATGCATTTTTCTTGAGATAATATTGTTTTTAGCTCAGTTTTATTTCTTGTTGTATCAGTGTCATCTGTAATGCAACAAAATGAGTGTTACATGCAAAAGTTATGTTTTTTTGTTCCATAGAATCTGAATCTACAATTAAAATGGGATGTTCATGTTTGAAGATTTCAAAGTTGTTCCCCATCAGAGGGGTCAACATTGGCATAGCTGGATAGCACTTTTAGAAATACTGAACATCTATTTTCCTGTTTTTTAATCTCGTACATGGTTTTTGAGATTTCGAGATATTTGTTGTCTCAAGATAAAAACTCTTCCTTTATATGTGCCATATGGTCTTAAGATTCCATACAGTGATCTACCTACAGCACATATTTAATACTTTGAGAGCACTAGAAGCAAGTTCATAGTACCGAATGTGGATGCGAATTGACAGTTGCGATTGACACCTTGGATTAGTACTTACAAAACAATATTCATTTGTCTTTCAAAGTCTATACAGTCATTGTTCTGGTTTGTTGTTTACTCTTGGCATGACCTGCTTCTTGACTGTAGGCAGGTGACACAAGGAGTATCAGTATTGTGCGGACGCATGTACATCCTCCCATGAAGCTATTTTGATCACTGTCCCACCTTTGAAAACACCTATTGCCACTCTCCATGGCTTGCCATGTAAAAATAAATAATAAATCTGCACAGTAGTTGTGCTGTCTTATACTGAATCTGCTTAGTGTATTCATCTCTTGGTCTCCCTCAATGATTTTTAACCTCCACGCTCCCCTTCAGTACTAAATTGGTGATCCCTCGATGTCTCAGAACATGTCCTACCAACCAATTCCTTCTTCTAGTCAAGTTTGCTACAAATTCCTCTTCTACCCCATTCTGTTCAGTACCTCCTCATTAGTTACAGGATCTACCCATTTAATCTTCATCATTCTTCTGTAGCACCACATTTCAAAAGCTTCTATTCTCTTCTTGTCTAAACTATTTATCGTCCATGTTTCACTTCCATACATGGCTACACTCCATATACTTTCAGAAAAGACTTCCTGACATTTAAATCTAAACTCAATGTTAACAAATTTCTCTTCTTCAGTTATTTTGCTCCTCAAATAGCAAAACTCATCTACTACTGATGTGTCTCATTTCCTAATCTAACTCCCTTTATTTAATTCAGCTATATTCCATTATTCTCATTTAGCTATTGTTGATATTCATCTTACAGCCTCCTTTCAAGACACTATCCATTTCACTCAACTGCTCTTCCAGGTCATTTGCTGTCTCTGACAGAATTACAATGTCATTGGGAAAACTCAAAGTTTTTATTTCTTCTTGATGGATTTTAATTCCTACTCTACATTTTTCTTTTGTTTCCTGTACTGATTGGTCAATATACAAATTGAATAACATCAGGGACAGCCTACAACCCTGTCTCACTCCCTTCTCAACCACTGCTGCCTTTTCATGACCCTTGACTCTTATAACTGCCATTTGATTTCTGTACAAATTGTGAACAGCCTTTCACTCCCTATATTTTAACCCTGCCACCTTCAGAATTTGAAAGAGAGTATTCCAGTCAACATTGTCAAAAGCTATCTCTAACTCCACAAATGCTAGGAAACATAGGTTTGCCTTCCCTCAATCTATCTACTAAGATAAGTCATAGGGTAATTATTGCTTTGCGTGTTCCAACATTACTACGGAATCCAAATTGATCTTCCTCAACGTTGGCTTCTCCCAGTTTTTCAATTTGTGTGTAAAGAATTTGTTTTAGTGTTTTGCAACTGTGACTTATTAAACTGATAGTTCAGTAATTTTCACATCTGTCAACACCTGATTTCTTTGGAATTGGAATTATTATACTCTTCTTGAAGTCTGAGAGTATTTCAGCAGTCTCATACATCTTGCTCACCAGAGAGTAGAGTTTTGTCATGACTGGCTCTCCCAAGCCTATCAGTAATTCTAGTGGAATGTTGTCTCCTGGGGCCTTGTTTCTACTTAGGTCTTTCAGTGCTTTGTCAAATTCTTCACGCAGTATCATATCTCCCATTTCACCTTCACCTAAGTCCTCTTCCATTTCCATAGTATTGCCCTCCAGTACATCGTCCTTGTATAGATCCTCTACATACTCCTTCCACCTTTCTGCTATCCCTTCTTTGATTAGGACTGGTTTTCCATCTGAGCTCTTGATATTCATACAGGTGGTTGTCTTTTCTCGAAAGGTCTCTTTAATTTTGGTGCAGGCAGTATCTATCTTACCCCCAGTGATATATGCCCCTACACCCTCGCTTTTGTACTCTAGCCATCCCTGATTAGCTGTTTTACACTTCCTGTTGATCTCATTTTTGAGATGTTTGTATTCCTTTTCATTTGTTTCATTTACTGCATTTTCATATTTTCATCTTTCATCAATTAAATTCAATATCTCTTCTGTTACCCAAGGATTTCTATTAGCCCTGGTCTTTTTACCTACTTGATCTTCTGCTGCCTTCGCTATTTCTCTCTCAAAGCTACCCATTCTTCTTCTACTTAGGTATATTAACCACTACCTCACGATATCTCCTGTCACTCATGGCTTTCACACTTCTCAATTCCTCTGAATATGAAACAAATGAGGCATACCATCATTATAATACAAGACAGAAAGGTGATACACACTGTGAACGAAAAAATCTGTCTCTGGTACAAAAAGGGGTAAGGTACACAAGTACAAAAATTTTTAATGCACTCCCGAGTAATATAAAATGTCTAAACGAAAATAAAACGCTATTCAAAAAAAAAAAGCTAAAGGAATTCCTAGCGGAAAAATGTTTCTACTCTTTAGATGAATTCTTCAGCAGAGATAAATAATTTGAGTAGTAATTCAGATTATTTTCTTTGTCATTGTATCTGTATTGTTTTTTATCACTATTGTATTTTTGTATTGTATTGTTTATTATCTCTATTATATTATTGTACTGTACCAGTTTTGAATCATTCATCCACCATGTGTAATATACTAGTATGTATTGCATTGTATGATATCTATATTGTATCTGCTTTGACTCGTTCGACATCCATGCGTAATCATGCCATGCTGGATCTATGGAATATGTATCTCAAATAAAATAAATAAATAAAACTGTATTTCTTTCCCTTGTTCTTTTCAATCGTTCCCTAACACTCTCTCTGAAATTCTCTACAACCTCTGGTTCCTTCACTTTATCCAATTCCCATCTCTGTAAATTACTACCTTTTTGCAGTTTCTTCAGTTTTAATCTACAGTTCATAACCAACAGATTGTGGTCAGAGTCCACATCTGCCCCTGGAAATGTCTTACAATGTAAAGTCCGGTTCCTAAACCTCTGTCTTATCATTATATAATCTATCTGAAACCTTCCAGTGCCTCCAGACCTCTTCCACGTATACAACCTTCTTTCATGATTCTTAAACCAAGTGTTAGCTATGATGAGGTTATACTCTGTGCAAAATTCTACCATGTGGCTTCCTCTTTCATTTCTAACCCCAGACCATATTCACCTACTACTTTTCCTTTTCCTATTTTCGAGTTCCAGTCCTTGATGACTATTACATTTTTGTCAACCTTAACAATCTGAATAATTTCTTTTGTCGCATCATACATTTCTTCAATCTCTTCATCATCTGCAGAGCTAGTTGGCATATAAAGTTGTACTACTGTGGCTTCGTGCCTATCTTGGCTATAATAATGCATTCACTATGCTGTTCATAATAGCTTATCCGCGCTCCTAATTCTTTTTTTTTTTTTTTTTTCCAAATCCTGCATTGCCCCTATTTGATATTGCATCTATAACCCCGTCTTCATCCTCTATATTTTCTATGTTTCGAAAATCAGCAAACAGTAGTCTGACTAACTCCCAATCTATGCCTTAATTGTTGAGCGTTAATGTGAGGATTACGATTCACTGAAGCTAATACCACAGGTTCATTATTCTCTCCTGCAACTGTCCTTTGATGGTTCCTTTTCGTGGTTGTACAATTCCCTCCGTGTCGAACTGTTGAATAATGCAACAAAAACAAGCATGTGATCGCACTGTTTCGTAAACAATGATCATAAAGTACAGCATTATTGACATTCCTCCATTGTCTCCATAAATGTACACCATTGCAGTTTTCTCTTCGATCACAATATCCTGCAATGCATTCAGGGTGTGAAGGAACTTATTTAAGAAACAAGGGACGATGTGCACACAAAGAGATCACGTCACGTAACTCACAAAACTACCAATATCCTTGATATCGATTTGTTGTCGAAACTTAGAAGATATTCTGATCTCAAACGTAATGAGGTATCTCTAACAAAATTGACCTCCTCCATGCCAACCACATTTACAGTAATTATCAAGTGAAATTTGTGACTGGATTGAGGATTCCTTTGCACAAAAGATGCACCATGTTATCTTGGATGGAAAGTCATCTATGGGTGTAGATGTAACTTCAAGTGTGCCCCATCGAAATGTGTTGGAATCCTTGCTCTTCATGTTGTATATTAATCGCCTTGCAGATAGTAACCTATGACTCTTCACAGTTATCTATAATAAAGTTACCTCTTAAAGAAAAGATGCACAAATATTCAGCTATATCTTGAAAAGATTTCAAAGTGGTACAAAGACTGGCAACTTGTTCTAAATGTTCAGAACTGTAAAATTGTGAACTTCACAAAATGTAAAAAAAAGTGTCGTATCCTGTCACTACACTATGAACGAGTCACACTTGAAATATGTCAACTCATACAAATACCTGGGTGCAACAATCTGTAGGAAAAAAGGTGGCAGACTTAGTTCATTGGTAAAATACTAAGAAAATGCAATCATTCAGGTGACCTATCCTAGAATATTGCTCATGTGTGGCAACTGTACCAACTAGGTAACAGGGAGTATTTAGTGTATACAGAGAAGGGCAGCTTCAATCGCCACAGGTTTGTTTGACCCATGGGATGTAGTTACAGAGACACTGAAGAAACTGAACTGGCAAATACTTGAAAAGATACACACATATTATCCTGAGACGGCCTACTCACAGAATTTGAGGAACCAGCTTTATACGATGAATCCAGAAATATACTTCAGCTCCTACATATCTCTCCAATTGCTCTTTCACTGTTATGAACAGGAATGGAGTGGGAAGAAGCTCTAATAACTGCCACAAACTTAAAAGTGGTTTTCAGAGAATGGATGTAGCTGTAGATTAGTTACTGGATTTTATTTTTATTTACACATCAAGTTCCATAGGACCAAATTGAGGAGCAAATCTCCAAGGTCATGGAACATGTCATTACATGAAATTACAACATAAAAGTAATAACAAATAAGAATAAATATTTATGAACCTGAAAAAAGTCAGTCCATAAGTTTAAGTAAATGCAATCAACAATGCAACAAGAATCAGCTTAATTTTTCAAGGAACTCCTCAACAGAATACTAGGAGTGACTCATGAGGAAACACTTCAGTTTCAATTTGAAAGTGCATGGATTACTGCTAAGATTTTTGAATTCGAGTGGTAGCTTATTGAAAATTGATGCAGTAGTATACTGCACACCTTTCTGCACACGAGTTAAGGAAGTTCGATCCAAATACATGTTTGATTTCTACCGAGTATTAACTGAGTGAAAGCTGCTTATTCTTGGGAATAAGCTAATATTGTTAAAAAGAAATGACAGTAAGGAATATATATATATATATATAAATGTCAAAATACCCTGACTCGTAAACAGGGGTCGACAAGAGGATCATGAACGTACTCCACCCCGAACCGCCCATTTCTGAGACAAAAATATCCCTTTACAATGGGAAGAGTTACCCCACAATATAATACCATACAACATAAGCAAATGAAAATAAGCAAAGCAGACTATTTTCATGTCGAACAATCACTCAAATCACATACTGTTCCAATAGTAAAAACAGCAGCATTAAGTCTTAGAACAAGCTCATGAATGTGGGCTTTCCGCGACACTTTACTACCTATCTGAACACCTAGAAATTTGAACTGTTCAGTTTCACTAATCATATGCCCATTCTGTGAAATTAAAACATCAGGTTTTGTTGAACTGTGTGTTAGAAACTGTAAAAACTGAGTCTTACTGTGATTTAGTGTTAGTTTATTTTCTACAAGCCATGAACTTTTGTCATGAACTGCACTATTTGCACACATCATCCTTTACTACCAAGTTAGTGTTGTCAGCAAACAGAAATATTTTATAGTTACCCATAATACTAGAGGTCATATCAATTACACAAATAAGGTACAGGAGTGCCCTCAACACTAATCCTTGGGACACCCCTCCCCCCCCCCCCCCCCCCACTTGACTGTACCCCACTCAGACCCCACATCATAGCCATTCTCAACATTGTGAATAATGACCTTTTGCTGTCTGTTCCTAAAGTAAGAGGTGAACCAAGTGTGAGGTACTCCCCGTATTCTGTAATGATCCAAGTTATGTAGATACTTTGTGATCAACACAATCAAACGCCTTAGTTAAATCAAAAAAATATGCCTAGTGTTCGAAACCTTTTGTTTAATCCATCCAGTACCTCACAGAGAAAGAAGAAGATAGCATTTACAATTGTTAAACCACTTCTAAAAACCTAACTGTCACTTAATAGCAAATTATGTTAAATAAAACGATTAATTATCCTTACATACACATCCTTTTCAATAACTTTAGCACACACTGATGGCATAGAAATAGGCCTAAATTTGTCGACATTATCCTTTTCTCCCTTTTTATAAAGCAGCTTTACTACTGAGTACTTTTATCGTTTATCATTCAGGAAACTGACCATTCCTAAAGGAAAAATTACAAATATGGCTAAATACAGGGCTAACATGTGCAGCACAGTACTTTAATATTCTGCTAGGCACTCCATCATATCCATGAGAGTTCTTCGTCTTCAGTGATTTAATTATTGACTCAATCTCCCCCTAGTCTGTATCACAGAGGAGGCTTTCAGACACCAATGTCAGAAAAGCATTTGCCAAGAAAGTTACATGACTCCTGTAGAAACTAAATTTTTATTCAATTCACCAGCAATGCTCAGAAAATGATTGTTATATGTTGTACATATATCTCATTGATCAGTAACAGAAATATTTTTACTACGAACTGACTTTATTTCATCGACCTTGTACTGCTGACCAGACACTTCCTTCACAACTGACCGTATGGTTTTAATTTTCTCCTGTGAAGTTGTTGTTGTTGTTGTGGTCTTCAGTCCTGAGACTGCTTTGATGCAGCTCTCCACGCTACTCTATCCTGTGCAAGCTCCTTCATCTCCGAGTACCTACTGCAACCTACATCCTTCTGAATCTGCTTAGTGTATTCATCTCTTGGTCTCCCTCTACGATTTTTACTCTCCACGCTGCCCTCCAATACTAAATTGGTGATCCCTTGATGCCTCAGAACATGCCCTACCAACCGATCCCTTCTTCTGGTCAAGTTGTGCCACAAACTTCTCTTCTCCCCAATCCTATTCAATACTTCCTCATTAGTTATGTGATCTACCCATCTAAACTTCAGCATTCTTCTGTAACACCACATTTTGAAAGCTTCAATTCTCTTCTTGTTCAAACTATTTATCGTCCATGTTTCACTTCCATACATGGCTACACTCCATACAAATACTTTCAGAAATGACTTCCTGACACATAAATCTATACTCGATGTTAACAAATATCTCTTCTTCAGAAACGCTTTCCTTCCCATTGCCAGTCTATATTTTATATCCTCTCTACTTCAACCATCATCAGTTATTTTGCTCCCCAAATAGCAAAACTCCTTTACTACTTTAAGTGTCTCATTTCCTAATCTAATTCCCTCAGCATCACCCGACTTAATTCGACAACATTCCATTATCCTCGTTTTGCTTTTGCTGATGTTCATCTTATATCCTCCTTTCAAGACACTGTCCATTCCATTCAACTGCTCTTCCAAGTCCTTTGCTGCCTCTGACAGAATTACAATGTCATCGGCGAACCTCAAAGTTTTTATTTCTTCTCCATGGATTTTAATACCTACTCCGAATTTTTCTTTTGTTTCCTTTACTGCTTGCTCAATATACAGATTGAATAACATCGGGGAGAGGCTACAACCCTGTCTTACTCCCTTCCCAACCACTGCTTCCCTTTCATGTCCCTCGACTCTTATAACTGCCATCTGGTTTCTGTACAAATTGTAAATAGCCTTTCGCTCCCTGTACTTTACCCCTGCCACCTTTAGAATTTGAAGGAGAGTATTCCAGTCAACATTGTCAAAAGCTTTCTCTAAGTCTACAAATGCTAGAAACGTAGGTTTGCCTTTCCTTAATCTTTCTTCTAAGATAAGTCATAGGGTCAGTATTGCCTCACGTGTTCCAGTGTTTCTACGGAATCCAAACTGATCTTCCCTGAGGTCGGCTTCTACTAGTTTTTTCCATTCGTCTGTAAAGAATTCGTGTTAGTATTTTGCAGCAGTGACTTATTAAACTGATTGTTCGTTAATTTTCACATCTGTCAACACCTCCTTTCTTTGGGATTGGAATTATTATATTCTTCTTGAAGTCTGAGAGCATTTTGCCTGTCTGATACATCTTGCTCACCAGATGGTAGAGTTTTGTCAGGACTGGCTCTCCCAAGGCCGTCAGTAGTTCCAATGGAATGTTGTCTACTCCGGGGCCTTGTTCCGACTCTTCATGCAGTATCATATCTCCCATTTCATCTTCATCTACATCCTCTCCCATTTCCATAATATTATCCTCAAGTACATCGCCCTTATATAGACCATCTATATACTCCTTCCACCTTTCTGCTTTCTCTTCTTTGCTTAGAACTGGGTTTCCATCTGAGCTCTTGATGTTCATACAAGTGGTTCTCTTATCTGCAAAGGTCATTTTAATTTTCCTGTAGGCAGTGTCTATCTTACCCCTAGTGAGATAAGCCTCTACATCCTTACATTTTTTCCTCTAGCCATCCCTGCTTAGGCATTTTGCACTGCCTGTCGATCTCATTTTTGAGACGTTTGTATTCCTTTTTGCCTGCTTCATTTACTGCATTTTTATATTTTCTCCTTTCATCAATTAAATTCAATATTTCTTCTGTTACCCAAGGATTTCTACTAGCCCTCGTCTTTTTACCTACTTGATCCTCTGCTGCCTTCACTGCTTCATCCCTCAAAGCTACCCATTCTTCTTCTACTGTATTTCTTTCCCCCATTCCTGTCAATTGTTCCCTTATGCTCTCCCTAAAACTCTGTACAACTCTGGTTCTTTCAGTTTATCCAGGTCCCATCTCCTTAAATTCCCACCTTTTTGCAGTTTCTTCAGTTTTAATCTACAGGTCATAACTAATAGATTGTGGTCAGAATCCACATCTGCCCCTGGAAATGTCTTACAATTTAAAGCCTGGTTCCGAAATCTCTGTCTTACTATTATTTAATCTATCTGATACCTTTTAGTATCTCCAGGGTTCTTCCACGTATACAACCTTCTTTCATGATTCTTAAACCAAGTGTTAGCTATGATTAAGTTGTACTCTGTGCAAAATTCTACCAGGCGGCTTCCTCTTTCATTTCTTAGCCCCAATCCATATTCACCTACTATGTTTCCTTCTCTCCTTTTTCCTACACTAGAATTCCAGTCACCCATGACTATTAAATTTTCGTCTCCCTTCACTATCTGAATAATTTCTTTTATTTCATCATACATTTCCTCAATTTCTTCATCATCTGCAGAGCTAGTTGGCATATAAACTTGTACTACTGTAGTAGGTGTGGGCTTCGTATCTATCTTGGCCACAACAATGCGTTCGCTGTGCTGCTTGTAGTAGCTTACCCGCATTCCTATTCATTATTAAACCTACTCCTGCATTACCCCTATTTGATTTTGTGTTGATAACCCTGTAGTCACCTCACCAGAAGTCTTGTTCCTCCTGCCACCGAACTTCACTAATTCCCACTATATCTAACTTTAACCTATCCATTTCCCTTTTTAACTTTTCTAACCTCCCTGCCCGATTAAGGGATCTGACATTCCACGCTCCGATCCGTAGAACGCCAGTTTTCTTTCTCCTGATAACAACATCCTCTTGAGTAGTCCCCGCCCGGAAATCCGAATGGGGGACTATTTTACCTCCGGAATATTTTACCCAAGAGGACGCCATTATCATTTAATCATACAGTAAAGCTGCATGCCCTCGGGAAAAATTATGGCTGTAGTTTCCCCTTGCTTTTAGCCGTTCGCAGTACCAGCACAGCAAGGCCGTTTTGGTTATTGTTACAAGGCCAGATCAGTCAATCGTCCAGACTGTTGCCCCTGCAAGAAGTAGCTATTCTATTTGCATACTGTAGCTTGATTGTGACTACTGCTAACATTTTGATACAATTCCTGCTTTGTTCTATATGATATCCTTATCCCACTAGTCAGCCACCTGGGCTACCTATTACTTACTGCTAGTAGCCCATTTAGAACGTTCTAATGGAAACCAACTCACAAATAGCATCAGAAATGTGTTAAGGAAAGCATTATATTTATCATCTATGTTATTGGCACTATAAACATCCTGCCACTCTTCTTCCTTGACAAGGTTTAAAAACGTCTTTGTTGCTGTTGGATTAACTGTCCTACATATTTTGTAATTATATGTGACATTTGTTTGAGTACAAAAGCCTTTAGTGTTAAAATTTGTGCATCATGGTCTGAAAGGCCATTCACCCTTTTACTAACTGAATGCCCATCTAGTAAAGAAGAATGAATAAAAATATTGTCTGCAGCTATGCTGCTGTTCCCCTGCATCCTAGGTGGAAAAAACACAATCTGCATCAGATCACACGAATTTAGTTGGTCTACTAACATCCTTTATCTTGCACCATGATATACAAAATTTGTATTGAAGTCACCTCATATAACTAATTTCTGGTACGTCCTATCAGATGAATCAAGAATCCTCTCTAGCTTGAGCAGAAATGCTCTGAAGTCAGAGTTAGGGGACCTATAAACAACAGCAATGAGAAGTTTAGTTTCACTAAATTCAACTGCCCCTGCACAACATTCAAATATCTGTTCAGTGCAGTGCCGTAATACGTCTATGGACTCAAATGGAATACTGATTTTTAAGTACGTAGCCACTACCCCACCTCACAAGGAACTCCTTGAAAAACAGCCAGTGAATCTGTATCCTGGTAAAGGAAGCCTCTGAATTGTCAAATTATTTCGGTGGTGCTCCGATATACCAATAATTTCTGAGTCAACATCTATAAGCAGATCACTAACTTTATCTCTAATACCTCTTATATTTTGATGAAATATGCTAATTTCTTCTCTACTTGGAAACATGATGTCCTCTGAAGGTGAGCCATTAGTTAGAGGGACTTCCTATAAGCAGGTATACCTATCAGCTGACTTCAATCTAAAAAAAAGTGGAGCTCTAACACAAACTAATACAGGAAAGTTTCCATGAGTGATCCCACCACCACCCACTACACAGTCACCTGTAAGGTTTGCCAGCCTCCCCTTCCCATACCTATTGAGGTGCAGGCCATGACTAGTGAAACCCAATCTACTGATAGACCCAACTGGTACCACTGAAATGTGATCCATGGCCTCTGCCATCAGCGCTCTCTCTTGCCCCATGTTAACATGCCTAACAGTAGCATTAAGATGAGGCTGATCATAACACTGAAACACTTGCACAAAACGCACATTAGTGCCACCAGTTTGAGTAGCTATCTTTACCAGGTCACCACCTACATCATATTCCCCGTCCCTATCAAGACTGTTCCCTGCTCCACCCACTATCACTACCTGATCCTCCTCCGTAAAATTCCTACATAACTTCCCTATTCTGTAAGCCACCTGAGCCAACCCTGCACTAGGCTTCACAATGCTGGTGACGTGGTACTCAGTCCCCAACACTTCCTGCAACTGCTGGCCCACACCTCTACTGTGCAAACTACCTAGCAGCAGAACCTTCATCTTTCTGTCAGACTTTACAAATGACCTAGGCCTCCTAACTGCTGAGGACTGCTGCATGTTCCCTACATCTACAGCTACAATAAAACAATTGAAGTGCAAAACTGTTGAAAGTGAATAGCAACAGTGCAGGTCACTCAGAAACAAAATTACCCAGACAAGTAAGAAAGCTATATTATGATGAGGGAAGAAATATATTGTAAGATAGATACAAAATTTTAAAACAGTAACACACATGCTACACACAGTTTAATAATATCGAATCATGGAACACAAAACAAGGAGCACAATTATCAGAGATGAAAAAAGATGATTGGATAATGGTAGCATGAATTAAGGTCAGAAGATTGAAATAATACTTCGAGAAATTTTATAGTGAGCCAGAAAAAAAAGACTAGATGAAAATGAGGTCCCAGTACAAGAAGATTATAGTGGAAGTTCAGCATTCATTTTGGAATTTCAAAAAGCTCTGAACGTTCTTGGAAAGAATAAATGCCCAGGTACTGATGAAATACCAGCAGAATTCTTGTAGGCATCGAGGCAAACTGAGCTGTGTCAGCTCGTTCTATGGTTTTACATCTTTGCCTGCTGGTGGGATCCATCTCTGTCTAGTCGCCGAGTGGTGTTCAGTTGCCTGTTAGTTGAGTCTTTGGTTGTGGTTCCTCAGAGTGGGTTGCTGACCACATTGCCGGTCAGTCTGTCACAGTCATGGAAAAAGAGACAAGAGGCACATGTGATGTACGGTGAGCTATTCATGGAGCTTACAGGTGCACAATTGTCTAAGCAGCCAGGGGTCAGAAGAGTTGTGTTGGTCGGCAATACTTGGGCCTAATGTCGATGCAGCCAGTTTACTCTTGGTTAAGGAGGCACAGTCACTGATGTGAGTGTTGGAGTGCTGTTCATTTTCTGGCGCCATCTGTTCTGCCCTTTGGGGTACGGTACACATTACTTGATTGACACATCTGCACTCATATTCAAGTTATTCCCTCTATGCTGGATTGCCTGTGGTTCTCCATCACTCTGTGTCAAATGTTAAATTTACCTTTTGGTGCCCTGTTTGAAATTATCTGAGTGACATATTTGATGTGTTTGAAAATTTCTTTTAATTGTTCAATGTCTGTTAATCTTGTCATTCAGGCCTGAAATTAATTGCCTCGTGTGTTCTAGGCCGGCACATGTATTAGTGATCACTGAGTTCAAAATTGAGTCTTATTTGTATTGGAAGTTGTTGCTTCCTTGATTGATGTAATGACTATAAAACTGACTATGGCCAAGGTAAGAGAACACTAGCGGCCCAGTGAATCTTGGCTGACCTGGGTAATTAAGTCCCATTACTCTGGCGAGATTATGCCTCATTCAAAGAATTTAATAGTTATTATTCTAAATAAAATTACTATTGTAGCTGTTTGAATGTTAGCCCTCAAGATTTGCCTGTTACCTTTTAAGTCACTTAAGTTAATGTGTTGAATACCCGGTGATTTCTAGATTATTACATTAATTGATTGTTATATTTTATTATAAGATTAACCCATTAATCCTTTTAGTAATTCTTATTGTAATATTGTGTTGTGATATGTAAGGTTTAGTTGGGGCTTGCGGTCACGCGCACATTGAGTTTCTTGTCTTGGTCGGAGCATTTTCATATGTCTTATGATTATTATGCATGAATTATATGTTTGTTTGTTTGCGCTCGGCTCTCTGAGCTATTCATAGTATTTGGAGGTGCTGCCCCAGACTGTTGTCTATTAACCACTGGTTCATTGGGTGTAACCTGTCCATGTCAGCTGTGTTTGAGTGGACAGGTGGCGCACCGCTTCCTGTCTCGCCATAGCCTCTGAGACAGCGGCCTCCTAGCTTGCTGTGGCATCCCTTGTAAGTTGAGTTTCTATCTTGTAGCAATCAGGTGTTAATTTAATCCCAAGGCCTGTTATTCTAAACCACCTTACTCAGACCTGGCTGGCCATACCTGCGCCTTCCATATTTTCCCAGTATGAAGTTCAGTTTTAATGTAATAATTTTAAAATTGGTGTAATGTTTTTGTTAAATGGTATTTTATTATTTTTCCATCTCAGTATCTTGGCTTCTCTGATTTATTAAATATTGGACATTTGTTACAAATTGTTACAATGCTAGTTGCATAAAATATTAGTAGTTAACGGACCTCAGCTCGGCAGATACTAGACATGTGTAATATTATATCAGCGCAATTCTTATAAGTTATATTCATTAATGTAAAGCATTCCCTTTAACCAGCAAAATGTTGGAATTGTAATCTTTAGCACCACTGCCATCATTGTTTGCCCAGTGCTAAGTGGATGTTTGAGTTATATCTGACTGTACTACTTGCTTGTTAGCCCTTCCTAAATTGGTGCCTTTTATTCATTTAAATGAACTAATTTATCATCAACTGGTTTAACTGAAGAAATTTTAGAGTAACTGCCTGAATTATTTGTATTTTACTAGTGTTTTGGTATCTGTGCAATAAAAGATTGTTGGACTCCTGAGGTAACAAATGACTTGTGATAAATGTCCGCACCTTCCCCAAGCCCATTTAGTTGTTGCCTTCTCCTAGGGCATCGACTGACATTTTGCTAAGGACAGAGCACGAATTACACAGAGTCACAAATGAAATTTATGAAACTGGGGAAGTTCCACAACAATTTGAAAATAATGTAATTATTACACTTCCAAAAAAGCTAGAGTGGACAGATGTGAAAGTTATTACACCAACAGCCTAGAACCGCATTATAAAAAAGTACATGGCTATGTGGAGTTGTTTGTCACATAAATCAGCAGGATATGTGTTGCTCGCAACACAGCAACAGATGCTGAAACTGAACAGTAACTGAGTCTAGTATTTAAGAAATGGTACCTCATCACTGTAATACACACAAGTACTAAAATAAAACAATGTAATGGTGTGCTTAGCACTTATAATTACAGGATAGATAAAAGTTAAACTTCGTGAAGAGACTCTTGGAGAATAGGATGAATTTTGCTACATAGTAGTACATTGCAGAAGGCAGAAGAGCTTTCTATAAACAGAAACAGCTGCTGACATTCAAAAATATGAAAAGTAGAAGAGTCACGAAAAGCTGTTTGGAGCGCAGCTTTGTATGGGTGCAAAACATGGACAATGGAGATTACAGAAATGAAATGATCAGAAGATCAGAAGAAATCAAAATGTGGTATTAATGGATAGTGATGGAAGGTCAGATGGACTGATCAAGGAATGGAGATATCCTGCAGTGAGTCAATCAGAAAAAACTCCTAAGATGGACATACACATATTACAACATGAATTTTTACTGAAAACTACTGTTGAAGGTATGGCAACAGGAGACAACTGCAGGACCTGGCCTAGGCATGAGTATATGATACATCATCAATGTAGGGAACAGCAGTTATGCTGAAGAAGAGGTCAGAAGGGATGCAACAGGAATGGAAATAGCACACACATTGAATGAATATGAAAAGTAAATGACTCGTGAAAAGCTGTTTGGAGCACAGCTTTGTATCAGTGCAAAACATAGACAATGGAAAATACAGAAATGAAATGAGCAAAAGAATCTGAAACGTGGTAGTAATGAACAGTTATGGAAGGTCAAGATGGACTGATTGAGAATTTGAAATGTGGTATTAATGGAGAGTGATGGAAGATCAGATGGACTGATCAAGTAAGGGACGGAAATATCCTGCAATGAGTCAACTAGAAGAAATTCCTAAGATGGACATGTACATACTACAATGTGAATTTTTGCTGAAAACTACAACTGAAGGTGTAGCAACAGGAAACAATTGCAGGACTGGCCCAGATATGATTACATGGTACATCATCAATGTGGGGAACACCAGTTATGCCAAAGAAGAGGACAGAACGCATGCAACAGGAATGGAAATAGCATCAACATTCATAAATATGAAAAGTAAATGATTCACAAGAAGCTGTATGGAGCACAGCTCTGTATGAGTGCAAAACATGGGCAATGGGGAATACAGCAATGAAATATAAGGAGAATCTGAAATGTGGTATTAATAGAGAGTGATGGAAGGTCAAATGGACTAATTAAGGAATCATTATATCCTGCAATGAGTTAATGAAGAAAAATTCCTAAGGTGGACATACACATAATACAACAAGAGTTTTTGCTGAAAACTACTGCTGAAAATATAGTGACAGGAAACAATTGCAGGGCCTGACCTAGGCTTGAGTACTGTATTTTACAGACTATAATACGCTGCAGATTATAAGATGCACCTTAATTTTTAAGCAACTTAAAAAAAATACCATTTTTACTATTAGACTGCAAGTCCAAATTAAAAAAATTATTTGTTTATGAAACCAAACTGACCTTAAAATCCTCTTCATATATAAGATGGTCTTCACTGACATTGAGAGCATTTCTTATACCACACTTCTTGAAAGATTTCTCTTTCACAGAATTTTTCAAATGACTAATAAACTGATCTAGCACAATGAGAGAACTCTTCTTCAATAAGGCACTTTTCCTCCTCCCCCACACTCCGTTAATTCATAATTTCATACCAGCCTCATCCATCCGCCCCTTGCCATGTACGCGAACAACAACAACAACAACAAACAGTATTTCAGACAGTTATGGCATTGTTTTGTGCTTGAAAATGATCATGGGTTATGTTTAGTGCTGTCAGCACAGCATGAAAGGACAACAGTGTAGTGCATTTTTTTCATGTCTGCTTGTTTTCATAGTTACAGTTTTAGCACCTTTCATAGCAACAGTTCTGTTATTTGGCACAATGAATGTCAAGAGCAGCTCTATCGATATTCACTATTTGTCTTAGTTCCACACTAATTTTCTTTCGATGTTGAATAACAAAGCGATAGAAACATAATATTTTCTCTTCATATCCTTGTAACATTTTCTGATGTATTTTGGTTTTGGCTTGCATGCTAATTCCATGATGCTTCATAAACCTGTAGCACCAACCAACTCTACCCTTACAGTCTTTTACGCTGTAGCACCAGCTTACGAATGTGTATTTCAATCATTTTTTTATTAATTCCAATGCATTTTGACAGTGTCCTTGAATCCATTTCAATATGCCATCTTCTAGTTTTGGCCATTTTGTATTCTGTCCTCTTTTTGCACATTTAATCTTCCTCATTTTTTTCAGTTCTTCTTCATTAGCTTGCCAATCACAAATTACATTTTCTGTTGGTGGGGGCCAAAGTGCCATTCAGCTGCTCTGTTTCCATGTCTTCTGCATTGCTATTACTTTCAATTTATATCCCTCATTATTTGAAGAAGTGGGTCTTATAGTCCATAAAATACAAAACAGATCAGCAAAGTAGTGAATAGCAGTAGCAGTGATGCCAAAAAAAGAGGGCAGAAGGCATGCAAGAGGAATGGAAATAGTATCAGACCCACCTTAGGGTGGAGGGCTAAAACAACAACAGAGGCAGAATCATAAACCTGTGAGTTAATACGAATAAACACCAAGTTTTAAATAAAATGAATAATTAATGCCCTCAGTAATTGGTGATTCACTCATCACTTCTACAATGATTTCATTCCAAAAGTACTTTCCAAAAGATTACCATTAAATCATGATATTTAATCAATATGCATGTAATTATGATGATTTTAGCTGAAAATGCACCACTAAACATTAAGTGTGGCTGACTACCATAAATTCTTGTTTTAAACTATATTTTTGATGACTGACTGTTTATATGAAGAATACACCATACAGAACTAACATCCAATTTAACAGCACTTTCTCATTCCATTAAAAAAAATCTGTGAACTAGGGGATGCACAGAAAATAATATGAAATATGATGAAATGCTTCAATAAGAAGAGACTTACGTAATGTCATTTGCAAGATTACAAGTGCGAGTTTGATGACAGTGAGAAAGAGAAAAGCAAGGGATGAGATACTTAATGATACTGTATGCTACATAATATAAGAAAATCAAGAAATTGTTCACAAAAGTTTTTTTTCCTTTTCTTAATTTTTTGAAAGAGAAAAACCAACAACTTAATTAACACTGTGTGTGTGTGTGTGTGTGTGTGTGTGTGTGTGTGTGTGTGTGTGATTTAAATATTGTGGATAATGCCAGTGTGACAGTGAGAAAGAGAAAAGCAATGGATAAGGTAGTTAATGGTAGGTACGCTATATAAGACAAGAAATTCAATAAATTGTTGACTAACTTTTTTGTTCACTGTGTCTTAAAATATTTAGGGGAATGGGGGGGGGGAGGGGGGCGGTTGCTACAAGCACAAGGAAGAGCCATGCTTCTCACATGGACAGCCACACGAATGGGAGCATGCCTAATTCTGACATTGCAGGCAGTATTTATATGGGTTTCTTGCTCCTACAGAAATAGAAATGATACACACAGAAAACATGACTGAATGAATGTTGCATTCAATTAGAATGCCAATTACCATACTTACTGCCATGTTCAGTGGAGATATGGATAATTCATCACATGAGTCTCTCCTCGTCAAAGCATTTCATCACATTTTACGTTATTGTCTGTGCACTCCTGCAAATAGCAGACCTTAGTTTTTGCATAAGAGTTGTGACAGTTGTTAGCAACCCTATTGTTGATCAGGAAGATCTTCGTCAAATTACTCATATAAGAATACATTAAACACAATGCAGCTCAGCACAGTTGAGTAAACATAACATTTACCAACAATTACAAATAATCATATTGTATACAGAAGTGTTTCCTAGCAAAGACTGATAGCAACCAGAAGCACGTCAATGCCAGTCTAACATTATCCAGCTTCTACTGGCTCCTTGGCTTCCAATATAATTCACTTAGCAATTCGAATTAAGGCGCATTGCTGCAGGCATCCCAAATCAGTGTTATGAATGAAGATGGACTTCAATGATGTGGTTATGTCAGAAGAATTGACTCGGCAGTAAATACAGGGTAAAGCAGGAGTACACCCAAAATATAACCAGAGCTAGTAAATATATCAAGGTACAATTTTAGAGAAGTTATATTTGAGTGGTTAATTTTCTGAAGTACATAAGTAATATTTAAAGTTTACAGTTGCTGAATTGTGACAGCTTATCAGAAAATCTGGAGATATTTGGATTGGCCATTCGGGAAACATAATGACCTGCACATTCACCATACTTAACACCTTTGGACTTTTATCCGAGGAGAAAATTAAAACAAGAGATCTACAGGGAGACATTGATAACTACTGAAGATACGAAATGCCATGTACATAGGTGTCTGTGATTAGGTAAGTCAAGAATAAATTCAACATGCCATATTGTTTGTCCTGAATTACTATAGAGGATGTGTTTTTGATGCTACTATACTATTACTATTTCACCAAGTTTTATACATTTTATGTCATTAAAGTCATCTTCTCATGGCACAGAAAAACAGTATTTAGTCCAGTCTAAAAACAGAAAGAAAAGAGTGGGAGGGGGGCAGCGGGTGTTAATACTCTAGGTTCCAGCATTCGAGAACTTCATTAATACTCCTCCTCTCAACCAGAAAATTCTCTCTTGGCCCCTTATTTGAATAATTTAGCATTAATAGCAACAAATATATATGAAACATTATATTAATTAGTGATGAGCCCAATCACTACCTCTTAAAAGCTTCAGATTTTCTAGAAAAATTTAATGATTTAAACATTCCGATTTCAATACATACAAAAATACCACTGAGGTTACACTGTCATTTAATCTTTATAATATATAGTTAGTGAGTGAACAAATAATATTCTCAAAAGACCATGTCTTTTGAAATTGAAATTATGATTTACCAACTGAATTGTTAGCCCCAAAGCAGTCCATTTTTCCCACTATTTTCTTAATCACACCAGAGAATGATTTCAGCAGAAAAAGTTTGGCAGCTTATACCCCTCCTGACACCTTTCTTAACTACATATTAATAACGACAATTTCCATCTCTGGAAAAATGCCCTAACTATCAATGCTTCCACAAAGTGTGAATGCTACTGTACATTTAATAGCTTTTCCTAATATCCTGGAATGATGTGTGTAGCTATGATATCACCTTTGTTCTAGTTACTGCCTCACCTTTATCACTGAACATAAGTTCAGCCATGCTGGACTTGTAAAGGACCTTCTTTTCTTCACTCATTCTCTACCGTGGAAAAATTTCTTCACCACGTACCTCGCTGACAACAGCCAACCAAAATCTCAAACAGAATATCATTAAAAACAGTTCCAAACTGCCTCAACCATGATCCTTCTTCCCTTCCGCCTTGTCATGCCCCGGTAAGCTTTCAGGAATTCCTCACTTCTAATCTAGCCTCACTTTCCTTTCCTAAATCCCTCACCACTGAGAGCAACATAACTATTATGGAATACAAAGCTATCCCCAACCTGAAAACCAATAAAGACTTCATCATACTTCCCACACACAAAGTCTCCACCAGTGTTCATGAATCATAGTGACTATGTGGCTGGGAGTCTCTGCTAATTTTCCGATGTCTCTGCATACAAACCTTATAATCATGATCCCATTCCAGAAGTTCAACAGGACCTCCAGCAGCTCCTCATGCCTTAGGTCCATCCCAATACGTGAAGCCCGACTCCATCTCCCTCTTCACACCAGCAACCCCTTGTGCTGCTGCCTTTTACCTACTTCTCAAACTGTTTTCCTAGTCTTCCATCCCATATTCAAGACACTACTCACTTCCTTCACCACTTTCCACAGTTCCTGTCCTGTTACCTCCAAATTCCTTGTTGTTCACTGTGGATGAAACATCCTTATACACAAGCTTCCTCCACACTCATGCATGGTCTTGCAGCCATGGAACACTACCGTTCCCAGTCTTCTCCTGACACCAAAATCACCACTCTTTCCAAATCTTCCTAGCCCACTACATTCTGACCCACATTATTTCACTTTCGGAGGCCAAACCTATAAATATCACAGTACTGCCATGGGTACTTATATGGCACCATCTTATGACAACTTATTTATGGGTCACCTGCAGGAATCCTATCTATCAAGGCAAAACCTCTTGTCTGGTTCAGATTCAATTATGAAATGGGTAGACTGCTACTCACCATACAGGGGAGATATTGAGTCGCAGACAGGTACAACAAAAAAGTCTGCTAGACAAGTTAGCTTTTGGCCAAAAGGCATTCTTCTGAATGACACGACATACACTATGTGATCAAGAGTATCTGGACACCCCCAAAAACATATGTTTTTCATATTAGGTGCATTGTGCTGCCACCTACTGCCAGATACTCCATATCAGTGACCTCAGTAGTCATTAGACATTGTGAGAGAGCAGAATGGGGGGGGGGGGGGGGGGGGCTCTGCAGAACTCACGCACTTCAAACGTAGTCAGGTTATTGTGTGTTACTTGTGTCACACCTCTGTATGTGAGATTTCCACACTCCTTAACATCCCTAGGTCCACTGTTTCTGATGTGATAGTAAAGTGGAAATGTGAAGGTACACATACAGCGCAAAAGTGTACAAGCCAACCTCATCTTTTGACAGACAGAGACCGCCGACTGTTGAAGAGGGTTGTAATGTGTAATAGGCAGACATCTATCCAGACCATCACACGGGAATTCCATACTGCATCAGGATCCACTGCAAGTACTATGGCAGTTAGACGGGAGGTGAGAAAACTCAATTTCATAGACAAGCGGCTGCTCATAAGCCACATATCACACCAGTAAATGACAAACGACGCCTTGCTTGGAGTAAGGAGTGTAAACATTGAATGATGAAACAGTGGTAAGCCGTTGCATACAGTGATGAATCACAGTACACATTGTGGCAAGCTGATGGGAGGGTGTGGTTATGGCGAATGCCTGGTGAACGTCATCTGCCAGCATGTGTAGTGCCAACAGTAAAATTCAAAGGCAGTGGTGTTATGGGTGGTCATGTTTTTCATGGAGGAGGCTGGTGTGGGAAGAGGGAGTGGTAGCAGGGACGGGGTGGAGGATGGTAAAGCGCTGCTTGTGGAAACATAGAGCGACAAGTTGAGGAGAGGGTAGGGCAGCTACGCGCAGTCTGCAGTCAGGAAGTTAGACCGGGGGGAGCATGGCTGGGAGGGAAGGGGGAAGGCAGAAGGAGAGAAGGATAAAAAAAATTTGGGTGTGATGGTGGAACAGGAGACTGTGCAATGCTGGAGTGGGAACAGGGAAGAGGACAAGTGGGTGAACGACAGTGATTAATGAAGGTTGAGGCCATGAGCGTTATGAGAATGTAGGATATATTGCAGGGAGAGTTACCACCTGCACAATTCAGGAAAGGTGGCATTGGTAGGAAGGATTCAAATCGCACATGCTATGAAGCAGTTATTACAATGAGGAATGTTGTGTTGTGCAGTGTGCTGAGCAACTGGATGGTTCAGCTGTTTTTCATCCCAGTTTGTCGGTGGCCATTCATGTGGATAGACAGATTGTTGGTTGTCATGCTCACCTAAAACACAGTACAGTGTGATGGGACAAGTGATGCTTGTGACTGGACTGGAGTAGGTGGTGGTGGAAGGATGTAGAAGAGATCTTGCACACAGCTCTATTACAGGGATATAAGCCATGAGGCAATGGGTTGAGAGCAGGGGTTAAGTAGGGATAGACGAAGGTATTGTGTAGGTTCATTGGGCAGCAGAATAGCACTGTGGGAGGGTTGGGAACGATAGTGGGTAAGACATTCCTCATTTCAGAGTATGATGACAGGTAGTCAAAACCATGGTGGAGAAAGTGATTCAGTTGCTCCAGTCCTGGGTGGTATTGAGTCACATGGGGAATGCTCCTCTGTGGCCAGACAATGGGGCTTTGGGAGGTGGTAGGTGACTAGGGAGATAAGGCATGGTAGATCTCCTTCTGTGCGGAGTTGGGAAGGTAATTACAGCCCGTGAAGGCCTTAGTGGCCACTTGGTTAATTTCAAGAGGGACTGCTCACCATTACAGATATGACAGCCACGAGTAGCCAGGTTGTATGGAAGGGACTTCTTGGGAACGAATGGGTGACAGCTGTCAAAGTAGAGGGTTGCCTGGTGGCCCGTAGGCTTGATATGGACGGAGGTACTGATGTAGCCATCTTTGAGGTGGAGGTCAACATCGAGGAAGGTGGCTTGTTGGGTTGAGGAGGACCAGGTGAAGCGAATGGTGGACAAGGTGTTGAGTTCTGGACGAATATGGACAGGCTGTCCTCACCCTTGAACCAGATCACGAAGATGTCCTCAATGAATGTGAAACAGATGAGGGGTTTGGGATTTTGGATGTCAGGAAGAATCACTCTAGAGGGCCCATGAATAGGTTGACATAGATGGTGTCATGCAAGTGCCCATTGCCTAATTCAGAAAAAGGCCTTTTGGCTGAAATGTTACTTGTCTAGTAGTGTTTTTGTTGTGCATGTCTGTGACTCAACATCTCCACTACATGGTGAGTAATAATCTATTCCTCTCATAACATTGTCACTATTCCTTGGTGGACTTTCCATTGTCAGATTCAATTTTCACGATCTAGACTCATGGCAGGGACAACCCTTGCTATTTTCTCCATTACCCCAACACCTACCCCATATCTGCTTCACCTGGTCCATCTCAACTCAACAAGCCAATTTCCTGAATGCCGATCTCCATAAATAAGTCTGTTGACATCCAGCACACCAACCTCCAATAGTACCTTCACTTTAATAGCTGCCACCTGTTGCATATCAAACAGACTTTTCCTTAAGCCTTGTCAACCATGGACACTGCAGCTGCAATGGAAAGTAGAAGCTGTGAAGCATACTGATTACCTTATAAGAGCCTTTATTGACAGACAGTATCCTATTGTCATCCACAAATAAATTTCTCATGCCATCTCCTATTCTAACATCAGTAAATCTGTTTACCTGCCTCCAGCCAGGACTCCTCTGTTCACCCAGTACCATCCTGGTATTGACAAGCTCAACCACATTTCACATTTCTCTCATTGTGTCGATGAGTGTTATCCTACACAAAACCCTACCCACATTACCCAGTTCCTCGCTCCCCCATACTATAGAATATTCTTGCCTATCACTATTCCAATTCTGTTTCCAGTACTGTACCCCATGGGTCATTCCCTTGCAGTCAATCCAGGTGCAAGACCTCTCCTGCCCACTCCACCAACCACCTCCTATTACAGTCCAGTCAAAGGCATTTCCTGCCATGTAAGAGGGAGGGCCATGTGTGAAAGCCGCTGCTTTATATGTCAGTTATGCTGCAATTACTGCACAGTATTCTATGTAGGTATGAGAAGCAACCAGCTGTCTACTTGCATGAATGGTTAATGACAAACTATAGTAAAACGCACACTTGACCATCCAACTGCCAAATAAGCTGCACACCACAACACAAATGACTTCAACAGCTACTTCACTATGCAAGCCAACTGGATATTTCCTTCCAGCACTAGTTCCTCTGAACTATGAGGGTGGGAATTGTCTCTCCAGCATATCCTGTGCTCACACAATCCTCCTGGCCTAAAGCTCTACTAACCTATGTCCCTCTGTCTCAGCTCACCTTTTCCCTTCTCTCTTCTGTCCACACCACTACTCCTTTCCCATCCGCACTGTTACCACCTTCTTCTACCATTATCCCCCCCCCCCCCCTTACAAGTAGGACATTCATTCTCTCTCTCTCTCTCTCTCTCTCTCTCTCTCTCTCTCTCACACACACACACACACACACACACACACACACACAGGGAGTCATCTGTTGAAAAACTTGACTCACACTATCCCACTACCCCTCCTCAGCTCATTCATTCTTACCTACTTCCTCCCCACCCCCATCTATCCAGGCAGCAGCTCTCAACAATCGATAATTCACAGTCAGTCTTGCCACAGCTTCAGGTCTATATGTTTTGTTGTCAGTGTAGTTGTGTGTGTGAATGTTTGAACTTATGCAGGAGAAAGAGCAAGAGGTTGAAAGCTAGTATGAATACTGTTTTCTGTTGTGTGTTCCTGTTGTTGATGTTGTTGTTGTTGTTGTTGTGGTCTTCAATCCTGAGACTCGTTTGATGCAGCTCTCCATGCTACTCTATCCTGTGCAAGCTTTTCATCTTAGTGTATTCATCTCTTGGTCTCCCGCTATGATTTTTACCCTCCACGCCGCCCTCCAATAGCAAATTGGTGATTCCTTGATGCCTCAGAACATGTCCTACCAACCGATCCCTTCTTCTTGTCAAGTTGTGCCACAAACTCCTCTTCTCCCCAATTCTATTCAATACCTCCTCATTAGTTATGTGATCTACCCATCTATCTTCAGCATTCTTCTGTAGCACCACATTTCGAAAGCTTCTATTCTCTTCTTGTCCAAACTATTTATCGTCCATGTTTCACTTTCATACATGGCTACACTTCATACAAATAACTTCAGAAACGACTTCCTGACACTTAAATCTATATTTGATGTTAACAAATTTCTCTTCTTCAGAAACACTTTCCTTGCCATTGCCAGTCTACATCTTATATCCTCTCTACTTCGGCCATCTTCAGTTATTTTGCTCTCCAAATAGTAAAACTCCTTTACTACTTTAAATGTCTCATTTCCTAATCTAATTCCCTCAGCATCACCTGAATTAAATCGACTACATTCCATTACCCTTGTTTTGCTTTTGTTGATGTTCATCTTATATCCTCCTTTCAAGGCACTGTCCATTCCGTTCAACTGCTCTTCCAAGTCCTTTGCTGTCTCTGACAGAATCGGAGAACCTCAAAGTTTTTATTTCTTCTCCATGAATTTTAATACCTACTCCGAATTTTTCTTTTGTTTCCTTTACTGCTTGCTCAATATACAGATTGAATAACATTGAGGAGAGGCTACAACCGTGTCTCACTCCCTTCCCAACCACTGCTTCCCTTCCGTGCTCCTCGACTCTTATAACTGCCATCTGGTTTCTGTACAAATTGTAAATAGCCTTTCACTCCCTGTCTTTTAACCCTGGCACCTTCAGAATTTGAAAGAGAGTATTCCAGTCAACATTGTCAAAAGCTTTCTCTAAGTCTACAAATGCTACAAACGTAGGTTTGCCTTTCCTTAATCTTTCTTCTAAGATAAGTCGTAGGGTCAGTATTGCCTCACGTGTTCCAGTATTTCTACGGAATCCAAACTGATCTCCACCGAGGTCAGTTTCTACCAGTTTTTCCATTCGTCTGTAAATAATTCGTGTTAGTATTTTGCAGCTGTGGCTTATTAAACTGATTGTTCGGTAATTTTCACATCTGCCAACACCTGCTTTCTTTGGGATTGGAATTATTATATTCTTCTTGAAGTCTGACAGAATTTCGCCTGTTTCATACATCTTGTTCACCAGATGGTAGAGTTTTGTCAGGACTGGCTCTCCCAAGGCTGTCAGTAGTTCCAATGGAATGTTGTCTACTCCAGGGGCTCAGGTCTTTCAGTGCTCTGTCAAACTCTTCACGCAGTATCGTATCTCCCATTTCATCTTCATCTACATCCTCTTCCATTCCCATAATATTGTCCTCAAGTACATCGCCCTTGTATAGACCCTCTATATACTCCTTCCACCTTTCTGCTTTCCCTTCTTTGCTTAGAACTGGGTTTCCATCTGAGCTCTTGATATTCATACAAGTGGTTCTCTTATCTCCAAAAGGTCTCTTTAATTTTCCTGTAGACAGTATCTACCTTGCCCCTAGTGAGATAAGCCTCCACATCCTTACATTTGTCCTCTAGCCATCCCTGCTTAGCCATTTTGCACTTCCTGTCGATCTCATTTTTGAGACGTTTGTATTCCTTTTTGCCTGCTTCATTTACAGCATTTTTATATTTTCTCCTTTCATCAATTAAATTCAATATTTCTTCTGTTACCCAAGGATTTCTTCTAGCCCTTGTCTTTTTACCTACTTGATCCTCTGCTGCCTTCATCCCTCAAAGCTACCCATTCTTCTTCTGCTGTATTTCTTTCCCCCATTCCTGTCAATTGTTCCCTTATGCTCAACCTGAAACTCTGTACAACCTCTGGTTCTTTCAGTTTATCCAGGTCCCATCTCCTTAAATTCCCACCTTTTTGCAGTTTCTTCAGTTTTAATCTACAGGTCATAACCAATAGATTGTGGTCAGAGTCCACATCTGCCCCTGGAAATGTCTTACAATTTAAAACCTGGTTCCTAAATCTCTGTCTTACCATTATATAATCTATCTGATACTTTTTAGTATCTCCAGGGTTCTTCCAATAAAAAAAAAATAAAAAAAAATAAAATAAAAAAATATTGAATATATGCTACATTCGTCTACTACAGTACAATAAATCATCTCTGAGAATTGCCAGGCAAATTAAATCAGTTGGAATGGTAAAGTAGGAGAATGTGACTTGTAACATAGAAACAAAAGGGGGTTTTAGTTGTTTTAGCAATACTGAGACATTTAATTTGAATTATTGAGGAAATATGAAAAATTAGTAAGTATTTCAGCATTTTTCACATGACAGACTCTGAAGAACTTTTTAATTATTCACAGTTAAAATTTTATCTAGTGTCCAAAAATATTTCACTTGACGAAACTATTTCCGATGTACAAGATAATATTCATGATTTTTCAAAATAGCAACACTCATAAATAAAATATAAATAAGTACATAAATATATTTTGAATTAAATAGTCTTAAATTACGTTTAGCTGGTAAAACGCACAAAAAATATATGTACATGAGTATAGACACTTAAAATTAAATGAATATATAACAAAAACTCATCAATAATGAGACACACTACATTTTCTTTTAACAGTTATAAAAATAGACAACTGACTGTAACTTACCCTATGTATGTGTTTGTATTTTATCAATAAGGATTCTTCAACAAAAATAGATAATTTTTTCTCTTCACTGAGAATAGTTGTTTACAAGAGTGGCCATTGTGTTTTATAAACTCCATTAACTCCAGATACATGATACATTCATAATATTATGTAATACCCTATACAGAGGAACTACAACAAAATACAGTACTCTAACCATGCCTTCAAATTCTGCTCTGCGACTGGTAAAAGGCTTATGCATTAACTAGGAAGTGCCTTCCCTACAGTATCACAGTTTTGAAAACTTTCACAAAGAACCTCGAATACCACAAATTATATCACGAAATGTACCTACAAATATTTTCCTACACAAAAGCTAACTCTCTGCAAATTTCTCCAATCTTACTATCTTACAGCACCACAGAATAAGCAGTATGTCAATCATTAAAATTCTTGTAGTTCTTTATCAGGTACATCCTTAAATTAAGTCTAATTACTCACATACAATAACTGCAAGGTTTAATAGTTTTAAAGAGCTCAATAAATTACTATAATGGTTGGATGCAAGAAAGAAAATTCTTACAAAGTGTTAAAATTGAAGAAATAATTCTGAACATGCTGTTACCCTGGGTAAATCATAAATTGACACATTTCTATTAAAGCTACAGTACACAAGCAAGTTGAAGTAGTAACAGTTTCAAATGAAATTACAGAAGAAATCTCACAATTCTAAGCATTTAACGAATTGGATATCTGAAAGTGCAAAGACTAATTCATTAAGTTATTAGACAGAGCAAGATCCATTAAGGAACTACAGTGTGAATCAATTGCTATGTAGCTTCAATAAAACTAATATTAGTAAAGTAGCATAAAATTAGAACATACGTAAGCGTTTTCACTGAACGGAGACTTACATGATTCCATTGTTATAAAATTATATCGTTTGTATTATACCTACTACAGCAGTTGCTGCTGTGACTAAAAACATTTGTACAATTCCACATATCTCTCTATGTGAAAGATTTTCACCAGAATGCTAATGAAGAAATATCAAACATCATGCACAACCATCTTAGTTGTATGGTTACTTCTAGAAGTTTGCAACCATCCCCAAGTTCTTCCAGTGTTTACACTCACTTCCACTGTTCCTTTTCCTTGGAGCTCTTCCAGCTGATTTTTTGTAGACAGTAAGGCCTCCTGAAGATTTTTGATGGTCACTTGCTGTTCTTCATTCTGTTGAGTTAAAGGTATACCATTACTATATTATTGAAATAAAACAGTGACTTGCATAAATCAACCAGTGGAGAAAAAAGGAGAGGAGCTGGGAAAGATGGGCAGATGCAGTGCCAGAGGGCTGCAAATAAATAGGGTGTTAGATGAGAATGGGGGGGGGGGGGAGTTTATAGGGCAGAGGGGGTAGAAACTGTTGGGTGGAGGGTGTGGGGACAATATGTTACTGTAGGTTGAGACCGGAATAATTACAGGAGTGGAGAATGTGTTGTAAGGATAACTCCCATTTACGCTGTTCAGAAAAGCTGGTGGTGGAGGGAAGGATCCAAATGGCTCGTGTAGTGGAGCAGCCACTGAAATCAAGTGTGTTACGTTCAGCTACATGTTGTGCCACAGGTTGGTCTACTTTGCTCTTGGCCAAAGTCTGGCAGTGGCCATTCATCCTGGTGGACAGCTGAAAGCTGTTAATATAAGAAGCTGTGCACCGATTACAGCAGAGCTGGTAAATGACATGGCTGCTTTCATAGGTGACCCAGCCTCTGATAGGGTTCTCTGACAGGACTGGAATAGGAAGTGATGGTGGATGGATTGGGCAGGTTTTGCAACTGGATCTTCCACAGGGATATGATCCCTGTGGCAATGGGTTGGGATTGGGAATGGCATATGGATGGACTAAGATGTTGCGGAGGTTGGGTGGGTAACGGATCACCACTTTAAGAGGGGTGGGAAGTATCTAGGGTAGGATGTCCCTCATTTCAGGGCACGATGATATGTAATCAAAACCCTGGCCACGGATAGGGTTCAGTTGCTCCAGTCTGGGATGGTACTGAGTGGTGAAGAGGACACTCCTCTGTGGTAAGTTCTTGAGGATCGGGGGAGGATTGGGGGTGTGAGGAAAATGGCACAGGAGTTCTGTTTGCAGAGTAAGTCTGAGGGATAGTGCCTGTTTTTGAACATTTTGTGTGTCTCTTTTATTGACAAAGGCTGTGGCCGAGAGCTATATGTGAGTGTCTTTTTAATTGTGCCTGTCTGTAACTTAACATGTCTTTTTATAGTAAGTAGAAATCTGTCTTTTCCTACATTAGTGACTTGCTTAAGCAACATAAGATTTAAATATGCCTCATACACTACATATCCCATTAGGAAACAGAACTTTTGAGAATACAGTATATATATCATATCAAAAACCTGCATACAGATGAGTACACTGTATCAACAACTGATACACTGACTACAAAAAAAGTGAAGAGCCTCGAAGGGGGGAAGAAACAAAATGAAACTTCATGGCTGAGAAGGTATGTGATGTTATTTCAGTGATTACAAAACTGTATGAAATTTACACAGAACTTTGCAGTATGAGGCCATTTATCAGTATGCTGCTGCACACCCTCTGGCCTGGATGTGTGCACTAATTTGGTTGGGAAAGCTGTCATAAGGCAATTGAATCCTATCCTAAGGCAATATGACCTACAATGGTTGTAACTGTTTCTTTATATCCTAGGTACCGGCATTGGCAAACAGTTGATGTCCGAGCTCGTTACACACATTTTATAGCGGAGACAGATCTGGGAACCAGGCTAGCCATGGAAATACCTCAACATGACACATACAGTTCACAGAGACACATGCCTTTGTTGATGAGCTGTGTCCTGTTGAAAAATGGCACTATGATACTGTCGCATGACGGATAACACATGGGGACGCAGCACTAGTGAACCCGACAATGCTGTATATATGTCCTAATCTTCTTCTTCCCCTCTCTCTGTCCATCCACAGAGGGGGGACTCTCTTTGTCCCCTTCCTCTTCCTCCCCTCTTTGTCCATCTCCTCTTCCATCCCCCTCTCACTGTCCATCTCCCCCCCCCCCCAAGTTTCCCAGTCTTTTTCCACCTCCTCAACCCTCTCTCTAGCCATCTCCTCCCTACCCTTCTCTCTGTCCATTTTCTCCTCCTCCCTCTCTCTGTCCACCTCCTCTTCCTCTCCCTGACATTGAGCCTTGATTATTGTTACTGTAAATGAAACTTCAACTGCAAAATGAAGCCACTTAAAACTGTAAAATTGAAGGGGAACTCTTACAAACATATTAACAATAAACATAGGCAGGGCTTTGTGTTACCATTAAATAACAAATATAATTCGCTTCAGAACACAGATGACATAGAAACTGTATCAGCATACTCATCTGATAAGGTGGTGCAGGACACTCAAAACTTAGCGAACAGCCAAGTAAGGTATAAGAAAAAAAGTAAAATCAAGATTTATTCAGTTACGCCAGAGGATTAGCAGCTATGTTAACGAAAAGCGGACCTCGTGTGATTAACGAGTTTGAAATAGAAAGTACCATTAAATCAGGAGCTGGTTTACGAGATGTTTCAACATTAATCAAGAAAGAAAGTACAGCCCTTGCAGACAGAGACTTTGTAGTGGTAATGGCCGGAGCAAACGACATCAGCGGAAACGAAAGGAAGATAGCTACTTTGACACTCGGAGTGTTAACCCACACCAACGTGATTGTTGTTAATGTGCTTCATCGACGTGATTTGCCCCAGTGTGTCGTGTGTGAATAAGGAAGTGGAGCAGACCAACAAGGAGTATAAAGCTGTCTGTAAGCCCTTTAAGAATGTTTCCTTAATTAACACCAGTAGTTGTAGCAGAGAATGGCATACCAAGCATGGTCATCATTTCAATAATCTAGGTAAACGTGTTTTAAGTGATACAATTCTCGGAATAGTACTGGATAAGCTAGAGAAGGAAAAAAGACCAGTGTTGTGTTTGGATTATGTTTCAACTGAGATGACAAAAAGCTTGTATTCATAGACCAGGCTGGGTGTTCTAGTAACATAAGGACACAACCTTGTCAACTTTCATGTGGTAACATTAAGTCATGTCAACTAAGAAAATATGCAAAAAAATAAATGCCTAAAGTAGAGTTTAAAATATGCTACCTCAATATTCAGGGTATGGCAGATAAAAACTTAATAGTCAACGAATTTTCAAATGAAAAAGTGGTAGATATTCTATGTTTAAGTGAACATTGATGTAAAGAGGATGAGCTTGGGTACAAAGTGTTGGGTGATTACACACTACTTAGTTGCTATTGCAGAAAACAGCACTTACGTGGTGGGGTAGCAATATATGCAAAAACACCCCTTGCACCAAACTATGGCAGGATGGATCTCAATACCCTTTGTGATGAAATGCATTTTGAAATATCAGGTCTAGTAATTGAGAATCTTAAGCTAATGATAGTAGTAGTGTACAGGCCATCTAGTGGTGACCCCCATATCTTTCTGGAGAAACTTGAGGAACTCTTAATGTACATATGTATACCGAAATGGAAAAAATACAATATTGTCATTGGACGGAATATCAATTCAAGTTTTGATGTCCTGAAGGACAGAAAAACTATGACAGAGATCAAAAACATGCTTCGACAATTTAACCTGTACTATGTTAACTGCAAACCTACCAGAGGCTCATCCTGTCTAGACAATATATTTACAAATATTAAGAGAACCTGTATGTCCACTGATGTAATTAGTTTCCCTTACTCAGACCATGATGCAGTATACCTTAGTCTTAATAATGTAACTTCAGACTGCGCCAAACCAGAATCTAAAATTGTGATTACTAGACCAGTGAACAGAGAGAGGATAGACAGGTTTAGACATGACCTCACTTATTTCAGTTTGGACACACATTATATTAGGCTTCAACACTGTTCAGCTGATATTGTTTCACCAAGGTTTTCACCATATTTTTAAATATATTTGAAAATGACATCCCCTGGAAAAAAAGTACAGTGAATATTAGTAGTAATTACAAGAAAAGGAAAATGGAGGAATGGTATACTCCACATTTAGGGCAACTGAAGAATACTGTTACGCTGTATTCTACTCTGTACAAAACAAGTAAATCAGTACCGTATTTACTCGAATCTAAGCTCCACTTGAATCTAAGCCGCACTCGAATCTAAGCCGCACGTGAAATTTGAGACTCGAAATTCAAGGGGAGAGAAAAGTTTTAGGCCGCACCTCCAAATCGAAACAAAGTTGATCCATTGTAATATGAGACACAATTTAGGTCGAATGAATGACGATACAGCTACAGTAGTTTGGTTTGAGTCGTTAAGCTTAGCAGTTAAGCTTTACCAGGTAGCCATTGCTATGCGTCAGGCACTCCGTCCGTATTTATACGGATACCCTTCCTTTTTCACGTGCTTCGTCTGGTTTGAATCGATTGCTTATTTTGCTTTGATCTGATAAGTGCCGTTTTCAATGTTATAGGTGTTTACGTCAGTCACTCTAAGCTGAAAATGCATTACTATACTGTGTCATGCATTGTTTGTCGCATTCTGATAGTGCGTGTTTACGGCCTGTCGCTGCTCGCGGCATGGCTTGCTTTTCTGCACGCTACCACCGCCTACAATTAAAAAAAGAGAGGAATCGTCACATTAGCAAAACAATAGCAAGAGACTGCTATTTGTTGTTACTTACACTGCTGCTTTCTCTGATAATGATCAACAAGAAGCAAATAATAGACTGCGTATGATATGTTCTGAACAAAAGTTTGGCGAAAATTTTTCTTCGTTTGAAAATCTTTGAGGCCGCTTCTTTAGTACATCAAATTCTGCACAGAAATTAGTCATCTTAGATTTAAAAATCTAGTCAGTTGCCGTGCTTCATTTCTGACTGTATCACTATTAGGCATAAGAGTAATACGAATATAAACATGACACGATACATATATTCTTCCACGTTTGCTGTTGTCTCACTCTAGTTTCGTAGTTTATTAGGCAGACAGGATTTAAATGAGATAGAAGCAAACACGAAAGAATACATGGCAAAATGTTTATATTCGTATTATTCTTATGGTGAAGAGAATACTGCATGTGATCACATTTCATCAGGTTCCTATTAGCAACCGTCTCTTCTCACAGGTAGGAAAAAATTCAGAACGTAGAGTTGGCCATATTGACAAAAATCCCAGTCTTGCCAGTCGGATTTTCGTAGTACATTGAAATTCTGCTACATTCGAAGATGAGCAATACGGAATTTGTATTTACTTTGTTGGATAATGTATGAAAATGCAGTGGTCGAAACTTGGGCGGAGAAAAAAAGCTCGTCTTCCAATTTTTTTTAATTTTATTTACTGACGCAGAGGTTTTGGCGCCAGCATTTATCTTTGTGCCTACAAAGGATGCCTGTGTAGCGCTACATATATTTGACGGCAGAAGTTAGTTGTGGCGGCACCTACCAACGTTTTTCAGAACTTCCGCTTGCTTTGCACTCGATTCTAAGCCGCAGGCAGTTTTTTGGAATACAAAAACCGTAAAAAAAGTGCGGCTTAGATTCGATTAAATACGGTACTGTATAAAGAACTGTATGCTAAATCTAAATATAAGTATAGGAAGGCAATAAATGAAGCAAAGAAACTGCATAACATAGTAAACATTGAAAAATCTAACAATAAATGCAAAAAGGCCTGGAGTGTAATAAACTCCACTGCACACACTAAACACAAAGAGGAAATCGCCACTGCCCCAGAAGAATTTAATAAACATTGCACTCAGTCCATTGAAGAAATCAGTAGCTCAATAAACAAACCTCCTGAAAATGCACTTAGTATTATGGACAGCTGCTTTGAAAAGCTACCCCCAAGCACCTTCACTTTCACAGAAGTGAGCCCAAATAATATCCTAAAAATAGTGAAAAATTTCAAACGTTCAGTTAGTGTTGATTACTATGATATGTCGTGTAATTTGTTGAAAGATGTTATTGATCATGTGATTTATCCCTTAACTTTTTGTATTAACAAATGCCTAGTTGAAAGTAAGTTCCCCCACATACTAAAAATTTCTAGAGTTGTGCCCATATATAAAGAAGGGGAAAAGAACTGTCCCGCTAGTTACAGACCTGTATCCATAACGCCAGGTTTTTCAAAAATTTTAGAAACAATTATGTATGAGCAAGTTAGTGTCTACTTGGTTAAAGTAAATATAATTAGTGATAAACAGTTTGGATTTAGGAAAGGTAAATCCACAATGGATGCAATGGACTCCCTTGTAAAATTAGCACTAGATGTATTCGAGGCTAGGGACTATGCCCATGCTACATTTTGTGACCTGAGCAGAGCCTTTGACTGTTGTAGAGCATAACACTGTGCTGAATAAGCTAGTTTACTATGGTTTTGATGGCAACAGTATAAATATGTTCAGGTCTTTTCTAGAGAACCGTCAACAAGTTGTGTGCATTGGTAGGGAGAAATCAAATTTGGTATATGTTAGGTACGGAATGCCTCCAGGGGCGCTGCTTGGACCTTTATTGTTTGGACTAATGATTAATGACCTGCCTTTGTTCATAAATTCTCACACAATATTGTATGCTCATGACACAACTTTTATAAATAAAAACTCTGATCTAGGTACACTGGAAACACTGACCGAAAATACCCTTGCTCAGTCCTCATTATGGTTCAAAGCTAATGGCTTCTTACTAAATGAAAACAAAACCCAGACACTTTACTTTAGCCTCAAAGAGATTCCTAACTACCAAGAACTACCAACTGTCAAATTTTTAGGTGTTACTATTGACAATAAATTGAAATGGGACCCACACATTAAAAATATATAGGATAGGCTTTCAAGAGTTATTTATCTAATTAGAAATTTAAAAAGACATGTTCCTAATGACTATGTGAGATCAGCATATTTTGCCTTCTTCCAAAGCATCATCTCTTACGGAATCTTACTGTGGGGTAGTAGCTGCCATGCAAATGACATTTTACTTTTACAGAAGAAAGTAATAAGAATAATAATAATGGATTCTGATAAAACAGAACATTGTAAACCTCTGTTTATTAAATTGCAGTGTCTTACAGTAGCAAACTTACTCATCTACAATGTTTTATTGTACATTAGAAACAATGTCTCTAATTTTGGGTTGAGAAGTGATATTCATAGCCATAATACTAGAAACAGAACATCTGTAGATGTGCCATATCATAAATTATCAAAATCACAGAACTCATACCTAGTTCTTGGACTAGGGATGTTTAATAGACTAATTGCTGACTTTAAAGAACTGCCTGAAAATATTTTTAAAGCTAAATTATACAAGCTACTAGTGAACAATTTGTTTTACACCACTGATGAATTTTTTGAAGACAAAAATACTGTATTCTAATGTGTTCCTATTTTATGTAAACCAATTTACATCAATATGGTAGTTTATGTAGAAATATATGCCCTTGACTTTGTCTATTGCTGTAATCAGCCGAATGACAATAAAATTTTATTATTATTATTATTATTATTATTATCATCATTATTATTATTATTACTTAAAATGAATGGGTAAATCGGTTGGGATCATTAATATAAGGGGTACAGGAAAGACCTCTCCAGATGCTGGATCTGTGAAGTCAGTAGCTTCAATGATATTGTTTCTCATAATTTCAATGTGTGAATGGGTAGGACTGGAAAGTTTTGGATGGTTCAAATTCCGCAGTGGTATTCTAATCGTAAGTCTATAAGCCATAAATATGACAGCCCTCTTTGAAGGTCTCTTTGGGTTTTCTGCCAGATTCTGAAATCAACATGATTCAATATTTCAGCGATCCACCTGTCCACTATCTTCAGGAGAATGTAGCAACAGTGGTCTCCTGAAGATGGTGGACAGTTGGATCACCGAAATATTGAATCTTATTGATTTCAGGATCCAGCAGCAAACTCGAAGAGACCTTCAGGACATATTATGCACGAAAAGCCTAGGAAGTTACATTTCTTTTTCATCTTAAAGCTGACTGCAACAAAGAAAGCAAAACAGCACACTGTTGTGTATATGTTTTTGTTTAAAATTATATATAATGAAAAAGAATGTATGTGGAAGAAACAATTTATCTGATGGTTCCAATGCCCTGATATCTAAGTTTAAACGGACAGCGAGAAAGAAAATGAAACTGCATGATTTTACAGCATAGCATTTTCTTTCTCACAGTTGGTCTTGGCAGAACATCTACATTGTTGCTTCAAAAAATATACGTCTGTCTGAATGTTAATAGATACATTAACTTGCAGACAGGCACAATTAAAAGACACTTACAAACAGCTTTCAGTCACAGTCTCCATCAGCAAAAGAGAAACACACACCATTCATACACAAAATCAAGCACACCTCATGCACATGACCACCAATTCAAACATCTCAGTCAGAATGCAGCTATCATATGAAATGCAAGCAGCAATCTGGTGGGGATGGGGAAGAGGAAGGAATAGCACAGGTGGGGGGACAGAGGAACACAGTCTGGTGGAATGTGCAGGAACTAAAGGGTTTACAGGTGCAGTGTCATGAGGTTTTGATGCAGGGATGAGAGGAACAAAGGAGCAAAAGGGAGAGGCGTAGGAAAGGTGGGTGGGTGCATTGGCACAGGGTGGCAAACAAAGAGGTTGGGAGATGAGAATGGGGAGATGATAACAGATGGGGTAGAAACTACTGGGTGGAGCACATGGGGACAGTATGTTACTGTAGGTTGAGGCTGGGATAATTACAGGAGCAGAGAATGTGTTGTAAGGATAAATCCCTTCCGCACAGTTCAGAAAAGCTGGTGGTGGAGGGAAGGATCCAGATGGCTCAGACAGTGAAGCACCCATTGAAATCAAGCATGTTATGTTCAGCTGCATGTTGCATTACAGGGTGGCTTACTCTGCTCTTGACCACAGTTTAGTAATGGCCGTTCATCCTAGTGACCAGCTGGCTGGCAGTCATACCAATACAAAAAAACGTGCAATGATTGCAGCAGAGCTAGTAAATCGCATGGCTGCTTTCACAGGTGGCCCAGCCACTGATGTGGTAGGATAAACCTGTGACAGTATTGGTACAAAAAGTGCTGGGTGGATGGATGGGCAGGCCTTGCACCTGGGTCTTCCACAGGGGTATCATCCTTTTGACTGTGATTCATAACAACAGTGGTGGAATCTTTGTCTGCAGGTAGGACGATTAGGTCAGAATTTATTTTGAGGTTGTGTATGGCTCTTCTTTCTTCTGCCAAATGCTTAGCATTCTGAGAAAGGGACCTGGGGAAAGAAGGTGAGGCTAAGTTGGAGGTAAGGAATTCCTGAAAGGCAACCCACAGGTTGTTAGATGGGAGGGGGGAAGGATCATGGTTGGATGGTGGTATGAACTGGAAGAGGCAGTGTTTAATGCTGGAATTACAGTGGTTTTGTTTGGAGAGATTGGTGACTAAGAAATGCCTCCACTACAGTGATCGGCAGAAGGCGAGTAGGTCTTTGACAAATCTAGCAAGGTTAAACTTTGGCATAGGGCTGAAGGTGAGGCCTTTGGATGAAACTGAAACATAAGTGGATCTGAAGGTTTTGGTGTTACAGGAATGTTTTGGCTCTGGGTTTGGCAGAGAGTTGGTAGGGAGTTTTGGGGTATGTGGCAAGTTGAAAATGTCAGTTATGTAGGGTTTAGGTGCTATGGGGGGGGGGGGGGGGGGGGTTGACGAGGAGGAACACTGTGGGTAGGATAGGGATTGGATAGTGGTGTCCTGAGGTAGCAGTAGGATGTCAGCAGGTTGGATAACTTAAGGAGGTTGTGTCTGAAATGCTCCTCCAGATGCTGGAGGACAAGGGATTCAATCACAGAGATGTGATGTATGGAGTAGGGATTGCACATAGTAGTATCCTGTGAAGGGAGCAGATGTGATTCTGGAATGCCTGTGCCATGGAGATGTGTTTTTACAGTACCAGGTTTGTGAGGGCCAAGGATTAGTGGAATCTGAAAAGGTGCAGGTCACTGTGAAAGGAGGGATGGCATCCAGAGAAAGGTAACTTTATGGTTAGTCCATTTGGGAGTTGGGGGGGATTCCATGCTTTGGGCAGCACTGAGAAATAGGATGTGGGAGCAGGTTTTAGCCAGGGAAAGGGGTACTCTTCTGAACTGGTATAGAAAGATGGAGCTGGGGTCCATTGTGGCAGGAATGGTGTAAAGAAAATGGGAATTATGCAGAATTGGGCAAAATAGATGTTGACGGATGTGAGAGTAGTTAGAAAAGCAAAAAGACATGTAAGAAAAGCGTAAAAAAATGCAAAGGCACAAAAAACACGCACCGAAATGCAAAAATATACAGAGATACGTAAAAATATGCACAAATGCTTCAAACTGTGTGAAACCATGAAAAATATACAAGAATTTGTTAAAAACATAGAGATACAGGGAAGAAAAGGAACAATGTGGTATGGGAGTGTGTATTGTGATAATTCAAGAGAGGGTGAGGGGGAATGGATTAGTTTGAGGATCCAAAGCTTGCGTGGCACCGATAAGTGTGGGAAATAAAACATTGCAGTACATCAGGATGAGGGGTGAAGTGGCATCAATAAAATAAAAAATATATATATAACTACCGGAGGAAAGATTCTGGGGCAACAGATGTTGCATCAACAATCTGTGCAGTCACAAAGTCTGTGTTGTGCACGGACGATCGTTGATACCATGTGGCTTGGAAGTAGACAAGGTTTGGAAGGCAGTGAATAAACACAGGAAAGCAGAGAAAGAATGGACACTGAGAAGAGTAATGGACACTGAGAAGAGTAATGCTATAGAGGAAAGTAACATAGGAAAACATCACAGGGTTGTAGGATGGAAGAAAAGCCGTTTGGCAAAATCCAAGAATGGATACTCCAGGTAGGAATATCAAGCACATGGGAAAACATACATTGCTACTTACCATAAAGAAGATACATTAAGTTGTAGACAGGCACAATTAAGAGACACTTATAAATAAAGCTTTCCGCCACAGCCTACATCAGCAAAAGAGAAGCACACACAATGTTTCACCTCTATATATTAAATACATATTTAATACATTACATATATTTAAAATATATGTTGTTGTGGTGGTGGTCTTCAGTCCTGAGACTGGTTTGATGCAGCTCCCCATGCTACTCTATCCTGTGCAAGCTTCTTCATCTCTGAGTAACTACTGCAACCTACATCCTTCTGAATCTGCTTAGTGTATTCATCTCTTGGTCTCCCGCTATGATTTTTACCCTCCACGCTGCCCTCCAATAGCAAATTGGTGATCCCAGAACATATCCTACCAACTGATCCATTTTTCTTCTCAAGTTGTGCCACAAACTCCTCCTCTCCCCAAGTCTATTCAATACCTCCTCATTAGTTATGTGAACTACCCATCTAATCTTAAGCATTCTTCTGTAGCACCACATTTCGAAAGCTTCTATTCTCTTCTTGTCCAAACTATTTATCATCCATGTTTCACTTCCATACATGGCTACACTCCACACAAATACTTTCAGAAATGACTTCCTGACACTTAAATCTATATTCGATGTTAACAAATTTCTCTTCTTCAGAAACACTTTCCTTGCCATTGCCAGTCTACATCTTATATCCTCTCTACTTCAGCCATCATCAGTTATTTTGCTCTCCAAATAGCAAAACTCTTTTACTACTTTAAGTGTCTCATTTCCTAATCTAATTCCCTCAGCATCACCTGAGTTAACTTGACTACATTCCATTACCCTCGTTTTGCTTTTGTTGACATTAATCTTATACCCTCCTTTCAAGACACTGTCCATTCATTTCAACTGCTCTTCCAAATCCTTTGCTGTCTCTGACAGAATTACAATGTCATTTTTTTTTCCATGGATTTTAATACCTACTCCGAACTTTTCTTTTGTTTCCTTTACTGCTTGCTCAATATAAAGATTGAATAGCATCGGGGAGAGGCTACAACCCTGTCTCTCTCCCTTCCCAACCACTGCTTCCCTTTCATGTCCCTCGACTCTTATAACTGTCATCTGCTTTCTGTACAAATTATAAAAAGGCTTTCACTCCCTGTATTTTATCCCTGCCACCTTCAGAATTTGAAAGTGGGTATTCCAGTCAACATTGTCAAAAGCTTTCTCTAAGAGTACAAATGCTACAAACGTAGGTTTGCCTTTCCTTAATCTTTCTTCTAAGATAAGTCGTAGGGTCAGTATTGCCTCACGTGTTCCAACATTTCTACGGAATCCAAACTGATCTTCCCTGAGGTCATCTTCTACCAGGTTTTCCATTTGTCTGTAAAGAATTCGCATTAGTATTTTGCAGCTGTGACTTATTAAACTGATAGTTCGGTAATTTTCACATCTGTCAACACCTCCTTTCTTTGGGATTGGAATTATTATATTCTTCTTGAAGTCTGACAGAATTTCGCCTGTCTCATACATCTTGCTCACCAGATGGTAGAATTTTGTCAGGACTGGCTCTCCCAAGGCTGTCAGTAGTTCTAATGGAATGTTGTCTACTCCTGGGGCCTTGTTTCGACTCAGGTCTTTCAGTGCTCTGTCAAACCCTTCACCAGTATCATATCTCCCATTTCATCTTCATCTACCTCCTATTCCATTTCCATAATATTGTCCTCAAGAACATTGCTCCTGTATAGCCCCTCTATATACTCCTTCCACCTTTCTGCTTTCCCTTCTTTGCTTAGAACTGGGTTTCCATCAAAGCTCTTGATATTCATGCAAGTGGTTGTCTTTTCTCCAAAGCTCTCTTTAATTTCCCTGTAGGTAGTATCTATCTTACCCCTCGTGAGATAAGACTCTACACCCTTACATTTGTCCTCTAGCCATCCCTGCTTAGCCATTTTGCACTTTCTGTCGATCTCATTTTTGAGACATTTGTATTCCTTTTTGCCTGCTTCATTTACTGCATTTTTGTACTTTCTCCTTTCATCAATTAAATTCAGTATCTCTTCTGTTACCCAAGGATTTCTACTAGCCCTCGTCTTTTTACCTACTTGATCCTCTGCTGCCTTCACTACTTCATCCCTCAGAGCTACCAATTCTTCTTCTACTGTATTTCTTTACCCCATTCCTGTCAATTGTTCCCTTATGCTCAACCTGAAACTCTGTACAACCTCTGGTTCTTTCAGTTTATCCAGGTCCCATCTCCTTAAATTCCCACCTTTTTGCAGTTTCTTCAGTTTTAATCTACAGTTCATAACCAACAGATTGTGGTCAGAGTCCACATCTGCCCCTGGAAATGTCTTACAATTTAAAATCTGGTTCCTAAATCTCTGTCTTACCATTATATAATCTACCTGAAACCTTCTAGTATCTCCAGGGTTCTTCCATGTATACAACTTTCTTTCATGATTCTTGAACCAAGTGTTAGCTATGATTAAGTTATGCTCTGTGCAAAATTCTACCAGGTGGCTTTCTCTTGCTTTTCTTAGCCCCAATCCATATTCACCTACTACGTTTCCTTCTCTTCCTTTTCCTACTGTTGAACTCCAGTCACCCATGACTATTAAATTTTCGTCTCTGAAACTCTGTACAACCTCTGGTTCTTTCAGTTTATCCAGGTCCCATCTCCTTAAATTCCCACCTGAATTATTTCTTTTATCTCATCATACATTTCATCAATATCTTCATCATCTGCAGAGCTACTTGGCATATAAACTTGTACTACTGTAGTAGGTATGGGCTTCGTGTCTATCTTGGCCACAATAATGTGTTCACTATGCTGTTTGTAGTAGCTTACCCGCACTCCTATGTTTTCATTCATTATTAATCCTACTACTGCATTACCCCTATTTGATTTTGTATTTATAACCCTGTAGTCACCTCACCAGAAGTCTTGTTCCTCCTGCCACCGAACTTCACTAATTCCCACTATATCTAACTTTAACCTATCCATTTCCCTTTTTAAATTTTCTAACCTACCTGCCCGATTAAGGGATCTGACATTCCACGCTCCGATCCGTAGAACGCCAGTTTTCTTTCTCCTGATAACGATGTTCTCTTGAGTAGTCCCCGCCCGGAGATCCGAATGGGGGACTGTTTTACCTCCGGAATATTTTACCCAAGAGGATGCCATCATCATTTAATCATACAGTAAAGCTGCATGCCCTCGGGAAAAATTACAGCTGTAGTTTCCCCTTGCTTTCAGCCGTTCGCAGTACCAGCACAGCAAGGCCGTTTTGGTTAGTGTTACAAGGTCAGGTCAGTCAATCATCCAGACTGTTGCCCCTGCAACTACTGAAAAGGCTGCTGCCCCTCTTCAAGAACCACACATTTATATTTAAAATATATATACAGCCAATATTTGTCAAAATGTTTATCGGAGCATAGTGTAAAAAACTGTTTTAAATTGATCAAGAACTTTTCGAGATTTTTGGCAACAACATTAAACAACAACTTGTCTCTATACAGTAGTACAGATTTATATACAGTATATATATTTTTTTAAAAAATATGTAGCCCATGTCTGTCTGAACATTTATTATAGTATTAGAGTATTACTGCTATGCTGATGGGTGTGTGTTGTTTGTAAGACTTTTAGGGTCAAAATCTTGAAATTATGTTCACATTCTAAGTGGCAGGATACAGTGGAGAATGTGTATACGAAATTAATCATGTTGGGGGAAATACAAAATACATGAAATCAAGGAGAAATATATGTATTTAAAGATTAAATGCACACTGGATTGGTATTTGGGAGGATGATGGTCCAACCCACATCCAGCCATCCCGATTTAAGATTTTCTGTGATTTCCCTAAATCACTTCAGACAATGGCTCCTTTGAAAGGGCACAGCCACCCATCCTTCCCTAATTCAAAGAGACTGATGACATCACCATTTGGTTCCCTCCACCAAATCAACCAACCACGATTAGACAGGAAAACTACTGTACGCACATTTAAAATATAGGTTAATCAGTAAAAAGGATATAACTATAAAATGCTGCTCACAGACGAGGCACTGAGCTGGGTACAGACATGTGGAAAAAATAATATGTGGACATGATTTCAGAGAAAGTCCTCCAAAGCTCCCTGCATCATGACCCCCCCCCCCCCCACACACACACACACACAAACACAAACACACAACTGTAGGCCAACTAGAGCAAAAAAGCTTAGCAAGTTATAATAATCCTTTCTAATGCTGCTGATCATCCCTCAGCTCTGCTTCTTGGCGAGCAGTCATTTACCTTATATGTATTAATTAACACATACACTTCATCATGTGACATCCTTAATATTACTTCTCACTGAATAAACCATCAGAAATAACCATACTACATATTCATAACATAGCATATGAATTTACACATTTATGAACTTACCCTCTTCTCAGCTTTTGCAAGAGCCTCTTTTTGTGCTTTCTCTTCTTCACTTTTATCTTTAAGTTCGTTAGACAAATCTTCTGCTGATTTCTTCATATTCTCCTAAGTAAATTAATGAACCCATTAATTTACATTTTTCAGTTACAATTATGTTAATAACAAATAGAGAAAAAATATTCATTATTTTCTTGGCACTACACAGTACTGGAAAGTAAGGCACACCAACAATAATGTAATATTTGAACACTATGATAAATTAAACCTGTAGACTATGGTCTTACCCTCTGAGAAAGACAAGCATCCCTAATTTCCCAGCACACACCCTTAAATCAACCAATACCTGTTTCCTACTTTCAAAAACTTTACAAAGGCTCCCCTGTGCACCTTGGAAAAAGGATGTGGTGGAGAATGCCATCAGCACTACCTATGGGTTGTTTCTAGAATGTGTCTTCACTTTACAGTGCAATTGCGGAGCACATATATGGACTTCAGCGGCCAACAATCATCAACAATTCTTCGTATTGGTACAATGGAGGAACTTTCTTGAATGAATTCTTCCCTCTTTACAACTGTGTACACATTTGCCGTGTCACACATCACTCAATTAGTCATTCTAGTAGAGTGCCAGGCACTTGTCACAAAATTATTTTGTCTTACAGAACAGCTGGAGTGGAGTGTCTTTCCTACACCTTTCATAAGTGGAGTATTTATGTTTCTAGACAGATATCTCAAATTAATTGGGGTTAAGGATGTTTACTGTGTCGATTACAAAACCAGAGATCCGGCACTCAATCCCCAGCTGGTACTGGAATATTTTTTGGTAACATCACTTCTTTCAAACCTGTCAATGACCTGTTAACGTGAAATATGTCACATTACACTAATTATTTATTGTTTTATTCAGAGTCCATGCCAAATTGTAAGTCCCCTATAACTAGAACAGTAAGTCAGTTCAAAGGTTGGAGAAGGGAAATGCATACCGCCTCCTTTGGGACCATGAGTAGTAAAGCATTGCTGTGTGCAAACCAATATTTGGGTTGCAGACAGCTTTATTTTACTTACTAGACTGTCAGTAAAGTTCTGGTCTTACAAGTAGCATCAGAAATTGAAAAATTCATACATAGGGTGGAGAGAATATGGAGCATAGAAAAATGCCTTTGTAACATAGTAATGTGTGTCAAACAAAAGATATTGGGAGGCAAGAACAAAATAAGGGTGATTAGAAGTTCCATGAAGCATTTTAAAAAACCATTGTAAATTAAATGCTAAACTTCTTTTTTTCTGTAAATTAGTCTGGAAATGTGCAAACAACTGTAGGTGCTGAAAATGGCAACAAATTTGGGAGGGAATGCATTTTGTCTGATAGAATTTACATGTTGCCAATCAGTAGTGAGCATGCAAAGAGCTTTCTGTGGCAAGTTTCACAAGACACCATCAGGTTACAACAGTGTAGTGAAGCAACACAAGACATTGGAGGAGGATAGCTGTTTGCTAACAGTATCACCTATTTTGTAGTGCCGCAACCATACCTCACACTACAACCTGAAACTGGTAGCAACTATTTTATCCTTCAGCATAAGGGCACACCTCCACATTTCCACAATTGTGTATCAGATTATGTGAATGAGACACTGCGAAGTCACTGTATAGGCCATGCTGCAATCACTGACCTGCCAAGTGTCCATCATATTACCCAACTCCATGCTCTGACATTTTTATTGTGGGGTTAAATCAAGGATAGCATTTATATTCCATCTCTAGTACATGTCATCAAAAACTCACAACACATTGCAGCAGTTTTTCTTATCTTCACATCTGATATGCTGGATCAGTTATGGGCAAAATTGAAATACTGATTAGATGTGTGCCATTTGATGAAGGGTGGGCACACAATGATTACTGTAAAAACTTTTGACAGCTTATCTTTTACATACTATATCATTTGTTACATCATTCTTGGCCACTTTTTTGAACAGTTTCGTAGGCCTTTAATTGCCTGTAGAGAGGTTTATGTACTTTACTGATCTTTTAAGTTAACAATATGAAGTTTAACACATAAAAGCTAATCACTGTTGGTTTGGACAGTGAAAAATCTATTTTAATGATTTTGTGTACAGTTATTTACAGATTACTCCAGGCTTCCAGTATTCAACTGGACTTTGAAACAAGAAGAATAAAAAGACTTATGAGGCACTCATTGAAATAGTCAAAGAGCTCAGTAAATTTGAACTGAGTTTTCACCATGTAAGTACATCATCAGTATTTGTGAAACATTGTTTGCTTTTTGTTGTTTAACTCGAAGGCAAGCAGAGATTCTTCTTCTTCTTCTTCTTCTTCTTTATCCTAAGGTCCACCCACTTCATTAGTATTTACAGCTTTGGATCTTGGACACCACATTTGCCACATTACGTCTTATTCTCTCCTCTTAGATAATCCTCACGTCTACTTGCCATTCATTTTGAGGCTTTAAACAGTTTTAGCAAAAATAGTTAATTCCACTCTCAGGATATGTCCAGAAAGTTCTGGTTAAGAATTATGAATTATTTAGGAATAAAGAAGATGGCTCACTGAAAGGCAGAAGTGCTGCATCATCAGTAGGTACACAAACAAAAGGTAAAGAGCTTGGCTAGCTTTTGGAATGCACTTCCTTTTCAAGCTTGAAGGAACACACACACACACACACACACACACACACACACACACACACACACACACACACACATGCCTGAGACAGAAGTGTGCATATGTGTGTGTGTGTGTGTGTGTGTGTGTGTGTGTGTGTGTGGATGTTTTTCCTACAACTTTGAAAAAGGAGGTGCATTCTGAAAGCTAGCCAAGCTCTGTAGGTTTTGCTTGTCTTCCTATCAACAATGCAGTGCTTCTGCCTTTTTGCTGAGTCATCTCCTTTACTCCTAAATAATTTGCAATCCACACTAAAAAAGTTGGCCTTCCTTCATTTTCGCTGTGATGAAATGTATGTCGCACCTCTGATGGACACTGTCACTGAAAATGTGAGCAAATAAGGTAAAATCCTGTCATCCAACTTAGCATATGCATTCCCATAACAGAGAAATGTCTGCCAATAGTCACTATTACTTCCCAGTACTCTATGCCACAGTGCTACAAGATAAACAACAGTATTTAATATCTTGGCCTTCAGGCCTAGCAGCATTTGTTTGTTACAGGCCCCATCATTGCATTCAGCCTACTTATGATTTCAATCCTTTCACTACCATTCATGCTGCCATTAATTTGTAAGTAGGACCCAAGGTATCAAAGTATGCTCACATTCCTCACTGAGTCTGTTCTTTGTAGAATTTCAAGAAGCAATCATAACCACGAGAAAGCGCATGGTATCTTCTTCCGTAATTCTGATGAAGTGGTGTGTATGATCAACAACAGGAGTGGACTCCAACTGTCAGTGGAATAATGTTGGATGGATCAGCTGGACAGTGCATGCAGTACTTTGTTTCCCTACTGAAACGTACAGATTTGATGAGACAAGATTCTTTCAATTATCTTCACTCTAGCTAAAAGATGTTGTACCAGACAACAGCTGACCGATTTAGCTCCTGTTCTTGAAAACAGTGTAGTTACTTGAGTCAACCTATCATTTGGTACTTGTCTGACATTTATTACAGCACTGAAGAATCAATCAGCCCCAATCATTAGGTACTTGTCTGATTTATTACAGCACTGAAGAATCAATCAGCCACGAGACTATTTCAGATGAGTTTTCCTCCTAGACCAAAGGCTCATCCTGTTCAACGTTCTTGCTAATATCTCAGCAATGATGGAATGAATTCTCCATTAATTAGTACGCCTTCTGGAACTAGCAAGCGATAAAATTCAGTATTGAAAAACATATCAATATGTAGGTTCACCTTTGTGGGATTTGGTTCCTGCCCTGAAGCTTTTATCCATCCTTGTTCATAATGCAAATGTAATGTTCAACATCTTAGACACTCATTTTTTGTCCCTTGGCCAAACCGTACACTGTATTTTTCTCTCTCCATCTGTCATTTTAGATTAATCATATAACACAGCACAGTACAAGCTGGGCAAGAAGTCCCCGTATCCCTGTAACCAATGTTTAGTATCAAACCTTGTTATACAGGTTGGTAGCTATACTACTTCCTATCAATTGTTGGAATTCATGTTTACACATTTTTGCAGCTGCAGACGAGTTTTAATCTGTAGCCATGGCAGATGTGAACGGTAATTGTTACACTATTGAGGAATGCTTAGCGACAAGTCTGTGGGTGCATGAACGACAACACACAGGGTAGACAATTGAGACAGATTATGGAAGCATTCCAAGAAAAATTTGATAAGGCTCCAACATGAAAGGCAACAGCTCTGGATTAGGAAAGACATCCTTGTGCTTTTGCTTTCGGCAATGTTACAGACAGAGTGCAGTGTGGAAGGAAGAAAACACAAGAAGAAACGTGTCAGAGTCTCTGCTTCAACTGAACAATTTCCTATTAAGCCAACACATAAATGTGCTTTGGAACTCGATATACAGAGGGCAACAATACAAGGTCACATAAATAAAGATCTTATGATCCAACCTTTTTGACCAACTTTCATAAATGAGTTGTCAGTTACAGACCAGAATAAGAATACTTTAGTGTGCCATGCATTGTTAATGCTATTTCCAAATGCAATGAACCATGCCGAGGTTATGTTTTCAGATGAATGTGGCATTTATTACTGCTCACATGCTACAAAATTGTCGTTTTGGCTGAAGAGAATCCTCATTACACAGTCAAGTTAGAAAACAATCCACCTCATGTAACGATATGGACAGTGACAACAACACAACATCTGCTTGGACCATACTTTTTTGAAGGCACTGTGAATGGCACAAACTATTCACACTGAAGCACCAAAGGAACTGGTATAGGCAGGCATATTCAAATACAGATATATGTAAACATGCAGAATACTGCCCTGCAGTCGGCAACACCACTATAAGACAACAAGAGTCTGGCACCGTTGTTAGATTTATTACTGGTGCTACCATGGCAAGTTATCAATCTTTAAGTGAGTCTGAAAGTGGTATTATAGTCACTGCACAAGCAATGGGACACAGCATCTCTGAGGTAGCGATGAAGTGGGGATTTTCCCGTATGACCATTTCACGAGTGTATCGTTAATATCAGAAATCTGGTAAAACATCAAATCCCTGACATCGCTACAGCCAGAAAAATATCTTGCAAGAACAGGACCAACGACGATTGAAGAGAAATGTTCAACGTAACAGAAGTGCAACCCTTCTGCAAATTGCTGCAGATTTCAATGATGGGTCACCAAAAAGTGTCAGCATGTGACCCATTCAATGAAAAATCATCAATATGGGCTTTCGGAGCCAACGGCCTACTCGTGTGCGCCTCGCCTTGACCTGTCTGCACCGACACTGAACTATTGACGACTGGAAACATGTTGCCTGGTCAGATGAGTCTCATTTCAAATTGTATTGAGCGGATGGATGTGTATGGGTATGGAGACAACCTCATGAATCCATGGACCCTGCATGTCAGCAGGGAACGTTCAAGCTGGTGAGGCTCTTTAATGGTGTGGGGCATGTGCAGTTGGAGTGATATGGGACCCCTGATATGCCTAGATACGACTGTGACAGGTGACACACACGTAAGCATCCTGTCTGATCACCTGCACCCATTTCACGTCGATTGTGCATTCCAACGGATTTGGACAATTCCTGCAGGACAATGCAACACACCACAAATCCAGAATTGCTACACGGTAGCTCCAGGAACAGTCTTCTGAGTTTAAACACTTCTGCTAGTCAACAAACTACCCAGACATTAACATTATTGAACACATCTGGGATGCCTAGCAAGTTCAAAAGAGTACTCTTACAGATTTACAGACAGCTCTGCAGAATCCACGGTGTCGATTGCCTCTAGCACTACTTCAGACATTAGTCGAGTCCATGCCACATCGCGTTGCGGCACTTCCGCATGCTCGCAGGGGCCCTATACGATATTAGGCAGGTGTACCAGTTTCTTTGTCTCTTCGGTGTATATATCCTGTAAATGGTAAAGTCTTGATCACTATATTTATTGATTTTACACTGTCACGTGTTTCGGCCTTACGTCTTTCTCAAAGACGCTAAGACCACTCACTCAAGAACAATGATAAAATACATGAAATGCACATCGTAAAAAATAGAGGTAGAACTCACCAAATATCTATAACATATTCTTAAGTAAAATGAAATTAAAGTTGTCAAATATGGACACAAAGTACCTGGTCTACTTTCATTGTTAGGTTTTCATTGTCTGGGGGGTTGGGTTGATTAGGGAGGAGGAGACCAAACAGCGAGGTCATCGGTCTCATCGGATAGGGAAGGAAGTCAGACTTGCCCTTTCAAAGGAACCACCCCAGCATTTGCCTGAAGCGATTTAGGGAAAACACAGAAAACCTAAATCAGGATGGCCTGACACAGGATTGAACTGCATCCTCCTGAATGCGAGTCCAGTTTGCTAACCAATGCACCACCTCGCTTGGTCTGGTCTACTTTATTTGATGACATATGAGTGCAAACTGAGTCTGGATATTAAATTCTGAATTTATTGTAATACTTTATTCAACAGATGGATGTTCACTTATTATGTAATTATATAAAAATATGTTGACGCCATCTTGTGGAGATAATTTCCACCAGTCTCCTTAAACTAGATGGATGTTTGTAAGATAAGAAACTGGGTGATGTAAAAAATATAATAGAATGTTATCTGTCATTTAGAATGACATTGTATCAATTAATCGTATCAGTTTTCTGTATTTCCAAATATAAAATTTTCATTAAAATCAGCTTCTTCACCTAATACTTGGATGTGTACAGGGAGTCAGTTTGCACTCAAATGTCATCAAATAATGCAGACCAGATACTTTGTATTCATATTGGACAACTCTAGTTTCATTTTACCTAAGAATGTGTTACAGATATTTGGTGAGTTCTGCCTCTTTTGATGGAACTTTACCAATGTATTTTCACTGATACCATTTCTTGTATTTCTCTCATAAGGCCTTTGAGAAAGGTTGTATAAAATTAATAAATGCAGTGGTCAAGACATATAATTTACTTAGTGCATTAAAAAATATTTGGGCATTTTGCTGCCATTATTTGCACATGTTACAAACATGCTTAATACATCAGCTTCAGGAAATAGGTCTCACATGATGCATACGTTTGCAGCTAGATGAAGCACCACCTCACTATGTTCTTGAAATGCTTGAGTTCCTAATGAACACTTTCCAGAAGGGTGGACAGGTTGTGGTTCATCAGCAACACCAGTTCCCTTGAAATGGTCACCCTGACCTCACCACAGATGACAACTCGTTATGGGGACTCATGAAAGTGTATGTGTCTGCATGTCATTATTCTACAAACAGAGAACGGCACAATGCTGTTTTGAGGATGCGTTTCGCGTTGTAACTCTGGACATGCTCAAAAATGTGTCAAGAAGAACGTGCAGGAGTATGTAAATGTATTTACAGCATGATGGCGAACATACTAATATCTTGGATACTTAATGAGAGAGTATGTACTTGTGCTAAAACAAATAAAATTAATTAGCATTCAGTAATAGGGGGTATGGGACTTCTCGCCCACCCTGTATGCTCTCTTTCTTTCACTTTTTGGTGACCATAAAATGCCTGCAGCTTATTTTGTGCTTGTTGGTTTATTACTTCTTAAATATTATTATTATTATTGTAATGTTTTGGCACTTTACTTATAGTCATTCACCTTCTTGCTCCAGAACAAAATGTAAGCCTGAATAACATCATCTTCATTTAATACAGTTTTTTAAATATTCTTTATTCATGACTGAACCAATTTCGTAGCACAAAACACATTTAGGAGACAATAGGATAGAAAAGGACAGAACAAAAGAAAATTACAGTTTCACATCCTGTCAACTGCGGTGTCATTACAGACAGAGCACATGCTCAGATTATGAAGGAATGGAGAAGGAGATCGGTCATGCTCTTTTCAAAGGAACCATCCTGCATTTTCCTGGAGTGATTTAGGGAAATCATGGAAAACCTAAATCTGGACAACCAGAAGAGATTTGAACCACCATCCTCCCAAATGTGATTCCAGTGTGCTAACCATTGTGCCACCTGGCTTGTTGACAGATTGGAGAGGTACGCTGGTAATTTGCTAAATAGTCATGCATGGCGGTCAAGCACAAAATGGCTACTGCTTCTATTCTTGTTTCATTAGGTACTACAGTACTGAGTCATTCGTGAAGTTTTTCAAGATCTTTCATACACATGAAATTTTATGGGCTCATTTTAATTCTTCGAGATTGTATGCACTGGGCCATAATTATATTGTTCTTTTTGTTGTAGTGACTTAATTACTTCTTAACCTTATTTAATTTTGATGACTTTTGGATCTTGTGTGTTGATAACCAGTGAAATTCCTGCTCTGGCATCACAAAATATGACTGCTTTGTTGAACAGACGGAATAAATTGTCTAGTTGACTTATTGCAATTCTGATGGCTTCAACGTCACCTTCAAAATTTTAACAGTGAAGTTTGATAGAAAAGAAAAAAAATTGTTGTCTATTTCTATCCCAAAATTTCCTTCTTTTTCCATTAGTTGATGTGATGCCACTGACCTTCAGGGTATCTCAGATTTACTGTTTCCAATGTTGTCCCATTATTAATTTATCTTTTTCACCTTTTTAGAATTATCCATTACGTCTAGTTTGTATGGTAATGTAGACATCTCTGTATGGTCTAACCAGCAGGAGCATCCTCAATAATACAAAACAGTCCATAGAAAAACTTCAAGATGCAACTCTATACAAATTTATGCACATTAAAAGAGTCCTCAATTCAGATCTCCAGGAGAGGGTACTATGAGACAGAGACAAGTCAACATACGATTTCTTAAAAGCTGTCTTCTTCTCTTGAACATTTTTCACATATTCTGTCCACAGCTATTTCTGTTTGTCAATACATCAGGAACCAGGTTTCATGATACAGGTTGTAGTCATATACAATCTCCTAAGTAATGCCCTGTAGATTGGTTTCAAGAACATAGTGCTATTAAGTATTTTTGATACCTTAGTTCTTTTTTTCCTTTGACTGTTTGTTTCCAATTTTAAGTTCTCTGTCACATTTATATGATTTTATGTATACTGACGTAAGTTGCCCAACAGAGAGTACTTTTGTTTATTTTCTTCATGCTGGTCTATTATCAGGCACATACCTATCATAAGCTGCAAAAGGAAGAGTCTAAATCCTATGCCTAAAGGAAATTAGTAGGAGCTGGAGGAATGAGTGTATTTAAACATCTATCATTTTCAAATTGTTGAATACCGTGAGTACTGTGTAAAGAGAAGATACTAGCAGCGGAAACAGATATTACTCACGGTTTGTTCTCTCGAAATAATTACTTTTCTGTGAGATATTATCTTCCAGATTTTAGCAGTATCACAATCATATGGTACCAATCACAGTACATCAAATACAATGGAATTACACCTAGTTGCTGAAGTTGTAGTGCTAGTGAAAACAAAAACATTTAGATGAAATATACTGCTGCTCCTTCTCTTTCTTCTTCCTTTCTTCCTCCAATGGGTCACTTACTGTTTGACAAGTGCCGCATCCCTTCTCCTCCCACAGAAAACAGCCTTAACAAAATCACCTTTAGTATGGACACAAAGGTTTCTTTGGTTTGATAACTTAAAACGAGTCATGCTCGCAGTTGTACAGTGGGGGCCATTACTGAATGGATGTAATATTATAAAAATTTAATTTTTTATATTTCAATTGATGTTTGCCAGCGCCTTCTGCCTGGTGGCTAGTTACAGCTCATAAGTCACATTGCATTATACCAGGCAGAACCACTTCGAAACTCACACGTTGAACCATCAGCAGCTAAAGTCACGTGTTGCTGATGAGGTAACGCTACTGAACTGCGCATCTACAATTTGGCTGTCCAACAGGGAGGTTTGGAGGTGGTCACATGGGGGTGGAGCCGCGGCCAGCTGCCAGAGTGGACACGCCATCTGCTTTCTTCTGCTGGCAGCTTCCAACCCTGCTCTCTTGGGCAGCAGCCCATTCAGTTTCGGCACTTTCTCTAGGCCTGCCTTCAAACACATTTTACTGAAATAAACCATCATGTCTATCATATGTGTAACTTCATCACCTCAATGGGTGCCTACTGCTTCCCCTTCCTCGCCAATCCTGATAAGTTAATACAGTAAAATAGCTCTCACCTGAGCTATTCAAGCCAAGGAAAATTCAGGAAAAGAGCCAGACCAAACTTGTACATTGACTTCAGGGAAGGGAGAAGTTGTGGATCTCTTTAGGTTAACTTAATGACATGTATTGTTCCAGCAGTTGGTGAGTTGAGGGGCTACTACCAACCTTTTAATTCTAAAATTTACTCAAACAGGCATGAAAAATTAGAAGATCTGGGACATTTCAAGAAAATAAATCGTGGCTGACCAGAGTTCTTGCTTAAAATATCCACTAAATATTTAGTTTTTCCATGTACGAGGGTGGTTTGGAAAGTTCTCGGAATCACCACGAGAGGTCAACGCTAGCGCAACGAGTTGTTCGCATGAAGTTCATTGGACTGTTGCCAGTAAACACGTGCCACGTCAGTGCTCTTGGAAGAGAGCTGTGGCAGTGACGTTGCTCTGTTGTTGTGCCCGCATAGTGATTTGCAAAGACAGTAAAAATCGATATTTGAGCAGTGATTAAGTACTTCATAAAGAAAGGTATGAAAGTGAAGGACATTCATGCTGATTTCCGGAATACACTGGGGGACTCTGCTCCTTCATATTCATCTGTTGCCAAGTGGGCAAATGAATTTAAATTTAATCAGGAGAGCTTAGATGATGATCCGTGCAGTGGTCGGCCAAGATATGACACTAATACAGAAATCATTGCAAAAGTGCACAAAATGGCAATGGTGGATTGCTGATATAAAATGCATGAAATTGCTCATGCTTGTCAGACTTCATCTGAACGGGTATATCACATTTTAATGGAAGAATTCGAAATGAAAAAATTGTCTGCAAGATGGGTGCTGCAACCCTTGAAGTGCGCCTGCACACATATGCTGTCGCCATGGCAAAATTACACGAACTAAGATATGAATTGTTGCCACACCTGCCTTATCCACCTGATTTGGCTCCATCAGACTTCCATCTCTTCCCAAAACCAAAAATTTTTCTTGTTGGACGAAGATTCACTTCAAACGAAGAACTGATAACCAGATTTTGCAGACCTGGAGGAAACTCATTTTCGAGATGGGAATCAATGCACTGGAACATCATTGGACCAAGTGCATTAATCAACAAGGAGACTACATTGAAAAACAAAAAAAGCTTCAGTGATGTAAGTACTTTTTTTTTTTTAGTCCATTACAATAACTTTTCAAACCACCTTTGTATTTTTGTCTGCTAAATCGTAATGTCAACATGGTTATCAGAGTTCTGGCAGAATATAAATAATTAAGGAGGAAAGGAGACAATTCATTAAAAAAATAGTGTTGAGTCAGTGACAAGCACACATGAGGGAAACTTTGATAGAGTACTATCATACACACACACACACACACACAAACACACACACACACACACGTAGTACCTACATTGTGCCAGCTGAACACGACTGTAGTTCAGCTAGTAGACAGGAAAAAGGAGTTGGGCTGGAAGGGGTAGGAAGTGGAATAAAAGAGACAAGAAGCGAGATGGGGGGTTGGGAAAGTGTGGTTACAGGTTTGCAGGGAGGCAATAGGTGTGCAGGACAGGAATTTGGGATGGAGAAGCATCAGGTTGCAGGTGCTAAATAGGAATACAACACATGAGCAAAAGAACCATTCAGTTCATGCAGCACAGGATGGCAATGATTCGCTGGAGTGGATTGAGAGGGGGTGACAGGAAACAGGAAGGGTAGACTGTAGGGCATAGGATGTTGGGGCAGTGGCTTAGCAGATATTGAGGCCAGGAGGAACACAGGAGTGAAGGATGTGTCACAAGAATCATTCCTCCCCCCTGTGTGGTTCAGCAAAGCTGGTATAGGGAGGTGGGGAGGGGGGGGGGGGCGGCACTCTGGCATGTTATGCTCAACAACGTGTTTCCCCATTGGGTGGTCAACTCTGTTCTTGGTGGACAGCTGGTTGGTGGTCATGGCCACATAAAATGCTGTGCAGAAATTGCAGCAGAACTGATATATTACATGGTCCTACTTCTTCTGATGTTAGGATTGGAATAGAAAGTTCTCGGTGTGGAATCGGGTAGGTCTTGTACCTTGGTCTTCCAAGGGATATGGCCTGTGTGGTTGGGAGTGCAGGTGGCATAGTGATGGACTTGGATGTTGTGTATGTTGGGCGGCTGCTGAAAAACCACTTTAGGAGGGGAAGGAATGATTGTGGGTGTGATGACAGATACTCGAAGCCCTAACAAAGGACATGAATCAATTAGTCCAGTTCAGGATGATACTGGGTGATGAGGAGGGTGCCCCTTTGCAGCTGGTTCTTGTCTGTGGTGGGAGAATAAGGGCTATGTGAGGATATGGTGCACAAACTTGTTTGCAGATGAGAGATGAGGTTCGTAGGATATTGCCTGTCTGTGATGGCCTTTGTGCACCTCCAGAATAATGGGAAAGTGAATTCTCGTCACTGCAGTAGGAGTAATTTTTTAGAGTGGAAGGCCTGACAGCTGTCAAAGTGCAGATATTTTGATGGTCAATGGGCTTAATATGGACAGAGGCATGGATGGTGACATCAGAGGTGGAGGTCAATATCAAGGTAGATGGCACATTGGACCAGGTGGAGCACGTGAGGGAGGTGTTGAGGCTGTAGGCGAATAAAAATATGGTGTCTTGGCCCTGGTTCCAGATCATGAAGATATCATCAATGAACCTGAAGCAGACAAAAGGTTTTGGGTTGTGGAAGACTATGAAGATTTCCTCTAGATGGTGCACTACAGATTAGCAGCGGAGGATGCCAAGCAAGTGCCCCTGGCCATGTTGAAGGTTTATTTATATACCTTTCCTTCAAAGGAGAAGTAGTTATGTATGAGGATGTAATTGGTTAGGTGTGCTAGGAATTGGGTAGTGAGTTAATGTCTGAAGGACACTGGGAAAGGTAGTGTTCAATAGCAGAAGTCCATGGGCATGGAGGGGGATGTTGGTGTATCACAATGTGAGGTTAACACTGATGAATAGGCATCCAGGAGGTAATGGGATGGGGATGGTCAACAGTCTGTGGAGAAAGAGATTTGTATCTATAAAATGAAAGGTTAGGCCATGCGCACCTGCATAGCATCCTCCTATACCAATCTGCATATGTGTCATCCACAGCAAACCTTCCTAGCCCCCCAAAACCCTTTGTCTGGTTCAGGTCCATTGATGATATCTTTATGATCTGGACCCAGGGCCAAGACATCCTATTCTCATTTACTCACAGCCTCAACACCTTCTCTCCCTTCCACTTCACCTGGTACTCCTCAGCACAATGTGCCACTGTGCGAGACATTAACCTGCACCTTTCTAATGGCTCCATACTTACCTCCGCCTGTATTAAGTCCACCAACCACCAACAGTACAGGCATTCTGACATCATGCCTTCCACACCAAAAAATCACACCCATATAGCCTAACCATCCATGGATGGTGTATCTGCAGTGACGAGAATTTGAATGCTTAGTATTTTGAAAGTTTCATAAAGGTCTTCACAGACAGGCACTATCTCCCAAACATAGCCTGCAAACAGATTTCTCCACACATCCTCACACATCCCTAACACTTCCATCGCAACCAAGAACCATCTGCAAAGGAGCACTCCCCTTATGAACCAATATAATCCTGAACTGGAGCAACTGAATCACGTCCTTGGGCAGGGATTCAACTATTTGCTATCATATTCAGAAAGGAGTATTCCACTGGCCACAATCTACACAACATCTTGGACCATCCTTATGCTACTCTCATTTCCAACCAACCGTGTGTGGGGATGTATAGCTATGAAAGACCCAGGTCCAAGACTTGCTTGATTCACCCACGCAGCACATCCTACTGTTGTTCTCCCACAGGCTTACTGTACACCATCAGAAGCAAGACCATCTGTGAAAGCACCCATGTAACACATCAGCTCTGCTGCAACTTCTGCACAGTATTTTATGTGAGCATGACCATGAACCAGCTATCCACCAGAATGAATAGCCATCACCAAGAACAGGTCAGACCACTCAGTAATAGAACAAGCTGCTGAGCACAACATGTTCAAGTTCAATGGCTACTTTACAATCCATGACATCCGGATCACCCCCCCCCCCCCCCCCCCACACACACACACACATACACACACACAAAACACAACACTTTTATGAACTACACAGATGGGAGTTATGCCTGCAACACATCCTTCCCTACCATAATTCACCTAGTCTCAATCTCTGCTAAGCCACTATGTTACACCCCCTAACAGTCACTTCCTCTTCTACCTGTCATCCACTTCCAATCCACTCCTCCACATCACAGTTACCATGAGTTGCACAAAATCACCAGCTCCATGGCCTTTGTGTCTCATTCCTAGCCCTTGCACCTGCTGCCATCTATAACATTTTGAGCATTACTCTTGTTTCTAAATCATCTTATTTTGATGTGATTCTCTTTTTCCATTTGTCATCAAACCTCTCCATAAGACTATAAAAGCTTAAAAAGAAACATGGAACTAGTTTACTTACAAGTTCTTTGATACGCTCCTGTGCTTCCTTTAACTCAGCCTGAGTCATATTCAGTGTATCCTGTTGCACTTTGAGCATTTCCATTTGATTTGCAAGCTGAAAGTTTTTGTTGGATCAGATTAACATTTTCAAAATATAGAGAGAACTTAATTACTTATTACATTCACGAGTTCTCTCTCTCTCTCTCTCTCTCTCTCCTCTCTCTCTCTCTCTCTCTCTCTCTCTCTCCAATTAATCTAATGCTAAAAATAAGGTATTATTATAAGCAACTACTAATTAATGTTTTGACAAACTTAATAAATGTGGCTGTACCACGAGAATGACAAGAAATATGTGTTTTTTGACAATGGTTGTGGTTGTGGTGTTGGCAACGGCATTCATGGGTTGGTGGTTGTAAAGTCACATTTTGGCTATGAAGGAAGTTTCCATTTCTTCACATCGGTCTGTTTGGGTATTTGTTTTCACAGTTGTTCTGTACTAATAATGTTGACTGTTGATCTGCCATCAAAATTTGTACACTGCAGAGAATTACAGTGGGTGGACAAAAATGTGGAAACACCAAAAACAAACACATTAACATGCCTAATACTGTGTAGGAAAACTATTGGCATTCCAAACAGCACCTATTCCTCTCAGAATGGATAAATACATGTCCTGTATTGTTTTCAGGAGAATCCTATACCATTCCTCCTGCAAAATAGTAGCAAGTTAAGGTAAGGACAATGAAAGTAGAGAGTGATCATGTATCCTTCTCTCCAAAGTAGACCACAAGTGCTCAATATTATTGAGATCTGGTGTTTGTAGGCCAGGAGAGATGTGACAATACATCCTCGTGCTCACAAAACTTGTCCTGAGTTATGCGTGTTGTGTAAACAGGAGCCCTGTCAACCTGGAACATAGCATCCCCACTGGGGAACAAACACTGTACCACAGGATAGACCTGATAAGCCAAAATGGTCACATAATTCTTGGCAGTAATGTGACTCTGCAGAGTAACTATGAGGCACAAGGAGTACCTCAATATGGCCAACCTAATCATAACTGGACACCTCTCATGTTTCACTTTTGGGATGTAAACATGGCCAGAAGTTGGAAACAGAGTGAAACAAGACTTATGCGACCAAGTAACATTCTTCCATTGCACCACGTATTCCTGTTACGGGCATTTACATCTCCAATAAGTGGTTTTGGTTTTCCACCTCACCCTGCAATTTACAGCTTATGGAAATCCCTTTGTGTTTGTTACTTAGGTGCTGAGACAGTTTGCGAATGTGACTTTCAGTTCTGTAGTGACTTTTGGAGCTACTGTTCTCTCATTCTTCACCACAATCCTCTTCAATTGCAGTCTGTCACAATTACTCAAGACATGCTTTTGTCCTTCTTGTGACTTGACAGTTGATGTTTTTCTGTTTTCCTGTATGTGGTATAAATCTTCGACACAGTGCCTCCTGAAACACTAAACACTTCTGCTACCTTAGTTATGGGAGCACCATCATACCAGAGCCAATAATTCGGCCTTTTTCAAATTCACTTGGTTTGACCTAACCCATTCATAACAGCACAAAACACTGTTCCGACAACAACTGACAATTGCAATGTATAGAGGACACCGAACCGATGCGTTCATGATCAAATACAACAGCGTCACGTGTAGGCATGACTAGAAACTGTGTTTATGTTCAAAGATGGATTTCTTATGATTTTTCCATATTTTTGTCCAACCTCTGTATGTTTTTAGCATATATTAGAGCTCCTATGGTAATAGTTGGTAGCAGATGAGAATCAACACCAACAAATTTGTTTTTTCTGTTCATTTAGATGTAACATATTCCAAGAAAGTGAATCATCTAGCAGCAATATGCAAAGCTGATCATGACACATTCTAATCTCACTTGATTTCAACCGGTGCCAGGTACTGGGTAGTGTATATCACCCTCTCAAATGATAAGCAGTGCAAAGTATGCTACATAAATTAAAAATGAGGTACCATATGTTATCACATTTAGGCCACTGAAGGTAAATGTACAAATTAAAGCAAAAAATATGATATTTTGTAAGTTTTCAACTTCTTCTCAGAGTGATGTGAAAATATTTTTACGTAATTGTAAAACATTTGATGCAGAAGTAAGTAACCCTGAATTATTTATTGGTACTCCAGCATAAAATCACATTACGCAAAATTTTTTGAGTATTCTATAAACTCGGACAACATGACTGATTAATCAAGACACAGAGGAATTAATGACATAAGCTGCCCGTGGGCACTGATTTAAACCAGTGGGGAAAGTTGAAAATTTGTGCCAGACCAAGATTCGAACCTGGGTCTATTACTTATTGGGCAGGTGTGCTGACCACTGCACCGTCCGAACACAGCAGTCATCACAACTACATGGATCACCTTAGCATGCCTGTCATTGGACCCAAATTCTCAACTTATCCACACAATACTAATGTAGTGCCCCTTGTCCATTATCCTCATTACTCACGGCATTTTGCCAATCCCCATAAGAGTTCGAGTGTGGTGTGCATCCACATCGAAGTGATCAATTGGTCATCTTCACCTCAGGTCGATAGACACACAAACAAACACAAACATACACACAAAATTCTAGCTTTCGCAACAAACTGTTGCCTCATCAGGAAAGAGGGAAGCAGAGGGAAAGACGAAAGCGTGTGGGTTTTAAGGGAGACGGGTATACACTCGCACACATACACATATACAGTCATATGTCTGCTTGTGTCTGTATATGTGTGGATGGATATGTGTATGTGTGCGAGTGTATACCCGTCCCTTTTTCCCCCTAAGGTAAGTCTTTCCGCTCCTGGGACTGGAATGACTCCTTACCCTCTCCCTTAAAACCCACATCCTTTCGTCTTTCCCTCTCCTTCCCTCTTTTTGATGAGGCAACAGTTTGTTGCGAAAGCTTGAATTTTGTGTGTGTGTTTGTGTTTATTTGTGTGTCTGTCGACCTGCCGGCACTTTCGTTTGGTGGGTCACATCATCTTTGTTTTTAGGTATATTTTTCCTACGTGGAATGTTTCCTTCTATTATAACTATATATATATATATATATATATATATATATATATATATATATATATATATATATATATATATATATATATATATATATATATATATATATATGTGTGTGTCTGTATGTGTGTGGATGGATATGTGTGTGTGTGCGAGTATATACCCGTCCTTTTTTTCCCCTAAGGTAAGTCTTTCCGCTCCCGGGACTGGAATGACTCCTTACCCTCTCCCTTAAAACACACATCCTTTCGTCTTTCCCTCTCCTTCCCTCTTTCCTGATGAGGCAACAGTTTGTTGCGAAAGCTTGAATTTTGTGTGTATGTTTGTGTTCGTTTGTGTGTCTGTCGACCTGCCAGCACCTTCATTTGGTAAGTCACATCATCTTTGTTTTTAGGTATATATATATATATTGCATCTGTTCTTTCAGACATGTCCAAAGGAATAGATACCACATATATGAAACTTTAATGTGATATTTAGTACATGACATATTTATTATAAATTAATTAATTTGTCTTTTATTTCTTCTCATTACACATGAGTCATCCCATAAAAAACTGAATTTAATCCCCCCCCCCCCCCCCCCAACGTAATCCGCCTCAGGTTGTATGCACTTTGTCTGCACTGGATGAGCTTCTCCATTCCACAAGCAAAGAATTCTTCAGAGTATATGCATAATCAGTTATGCACTGCTGCCTGGATTTCCTCATCATCAGCTAACCTTGGCCCACTAACAACTTCTTTCAGTAGTTTAAAAATGTGCCAATCTGAAGGTGCCACATCTGAGGAACGAGGGGGGGGGGGGTGGGGGGGGGGGGGGGGGGGGGGGGGCAGGCAAACTTCAGGTCTCCCTGCACATACCCATGCATCTTCCTTTCTTTCATTTCTGATGTGAAATGTTTTGGAACCCACCTCACACACATTTTCTTGAACATCAGTGTGATATAACACTAATGTTTACCATTGCTGCAATATCATTCAACATAATATACCTGTTTTCAATGTAAGCCAACAGCAATTTTCTGAGAAGATTCGCAAACAATATTCAGATAATTTAAAAGGAATCTGAAATCATAGATTTTATTAAATTAAACAACTATCCTTCTTTTTAATACCCACTGAAAGACATAGAACTATTATGACGATTTACTCAGAATGAGACAGACAAAATACACTATCGTGAATTTTGCACTGATTTTATTTTTATTTTATACACACACACACACACACACACACACACACACACACACATCATTTATAATCAAATACATCAGGTCTGACAAGGAACAGAAACATGAGTTATGATTTTGTTCAAATACCAAGATTACATTCTCTTCTCATGACAATGTGAGAATTTAGTTGGTGAAAGTGAAATAAAGTTCACTGCAACTGGTCTGTCTGCTATGCAAAAGTTGATTCCATATGGTTTCAAATTGCATCCATACGGTAATCATAGCAATTTTGAAAGGTGTTCTGATTCAAGTCAAATGCAGTAGTCACTATGGTCACAGTTCACAAATAACTCTATTCCAATATGTGGCGAAGTCATCTGAGTTGTTGCTTCACAGCAACAACAGTTTCCATACACACTTACACTCCTGGAAATTGAAATAAGAACACCGTGAATTCATTGTCCCAGGAAGGGGAAACTTTATTGACACATTCCTGGGGTCAGATACATCACATGATCACACTGACAGAACCACAGGCACATAGACACAGGCAACAGAGCATGCACAATGTCGGCACTAGTACAGTGTATATCCACCTTTCGCAGCAATGCAGGCTGCTATTCTCCCATGGAGACGATCGTAGAGATGCTGGATGTAGTCCTGTGGAACGGCTTGCCATGCCATTTCCACCTGGCGCCTCAGTTGGACCAGCGTTCGTGCTGGACGTGCAGACCGCGTGAGACGACGCTTCATCCAGTCCCAAACATGCTCAATGGGGGACAGATCCGGAGATCTTGCTGGCCAGGGTAGTTGACTTACACCTTCTAGAGCACGTTGGGTGGCACGGGATACATGCGGACGTGCATTGTCCTGTTGGAACAGCAAGTTCCCTTGCCGGTCTAGGAATGGTAGAACGATGGGTTCGATGACGGTTTGGATGTACCGTGCACTATTCAGAGTCCCCTCGACGATCACCAGTGGTGTACGGCCAGTGTAGGAGATCGCTCCCCACACCATGATGCCGGGTGTTGGCCCTGTGTGCCTCGGTCGTATGCAGTCCTGATTGTGGCGCTCACCTGCACGGCGCCAAACACGCATACGACCATCATTGGCACCAAGGCAGAGGCGACTCTCATCGCTGAAGACGACACATCTCCATTCGTCCCTCCATTCACGCCTGTCGCGACACCACTGGAGGCGGGCTGCACGATGTTGGGGCGTGAGCGGAAGACGGCCTAACGGTGTGCGGGACCGTAGCCCAACTTCATGGAGACGGTTGCGAATGGTCCTCGCCGATACCCCAGGAGCAACAGTGTCCCTAATTTGCTGGGAAGTGGCGGTGCGGTCCCCTAAGGCACTGCATGGGATCCTACGGTCTTGGCGTGCATCCGTGCGTCACTGCGGTCCGGTCCCAGGTCGACGGGCACGTGCACCTTCCGCCGACCACTGGCAACAACATCGATGTACTGTGGAGACCTCACGCCCCACATGTTGAGCAATTCGGCGGTACGTCCACCCGGCCTCCCCCATGCCCACTATACGCCCTCGCTCAAAGTCCGTCAACTGCACATACGGTTCACGTCCACGCTGTCGCGGCATGCTACCAGTGTTAAAGACTGCGATGGAGCTCCGTATGCCATGGCAAACTGGCTGACACTGACGGCGGTGGTGCACAAATGCTGCGCAGCTAGCACCATTCGACGGCCAACACCGCGGTTCCTGGTGTGTCCGCTGTGCCGTGCGTGTGATCATTGCTTGTACAGCCCTCTCGCAGTGTCCGGAGCAAGTATGATGGGTCTGACACACCGGTGTCAATGTATTCTTTTTTCCATTTCCAGGAGTGTATTTCTTTTGCTACTGTGTAGGTTCTTTACACAAACAGAAAAAGGATGCTATCAAATCAGTCCCTTCCTTGATAATGTATACTTCTGTTGGGTCCAGTACTTATAGCTTTATTCTTTTAGGCATATAGTATCTAACAGCATTCATATATAACATCACATGGAGATAATGATATACAGGGTGATTATAATTAAAGTTAGACTTTCAACACGCTGTAGAAATAACACCACCGGTCGGAATGATGTCAAATTTCAACAGAATATTATCGGAAAAGGGGAAAAGCGTATGGAAGAAGAAAAATAAATAGTTACAAAATGTAGCAATAGATGGCACTGTAAGCATCATAATTTAATAGTGGTCGAATACAAATGACAAATGAATCATACAACAATGCCTAAGATGTATGTTTCACATTAAGCACGTTGTACTACTCAGTGTGCATATGTGTACAGGTGTGTACTGTTAGTTATGTAAGCCCATCCACCACAGAACTGCTGAAGCGTCTTAACAAATCTCTGTTTGCAATGCGAATTGTGTCAGACATAGGGGATATAAAAATGAAAAAGCTGGCATACTATGCTTACTTTCATTCCATAATGTCATATGGGATTATTTTTTGGGGTAATTCATCAAACCAAGCTAAAGTTTTCCAGGCACAAAAACATGCAGTAAGAGTTATATGCGGTGTGAACTCAAGAACATCCTGCAGAAGCCTGTTTAGGGAACTAGGGATACTAACTACTGCTTCCCAATATATTTATTCCTTAATGAAATTTGTCATTAAAAATATATCACTTTTTCAAACCAACAGCTCAATTCACGGAATCAATACTAGAAATAAGAATAATCTTCACAAGGATTTAAAGTCACTTAGTCTTGTACAAAAAGGTGTGCATTATTCAGGAACACACATTTTCAATAACTTGCCAGCAGCCATAAAAAGCTTAACAACCAATGAAATTCAGTTTAAGAGAAGCCTGAAGGATTTATTGGTGGCCAACTCCTTCTACTCCATTGATGAATTTCTCAGTAAAACCAACTGATTTGTATATAAGTACAATATAACTTCTGCACAATTTCAGTGCAGTAATGTGTTCATTGAAAATTTGTGTGTGTGTGTGTGTGTGTGTGTGTGTGTGTGTGTGTGTGTGTGTAAGTACAATCTAACTTCTGCACCATTTCAGTGCAGTAATGTGTTCATTGTAAATAAGTATTATAGTAGTTGTATTACATGTTTATTACCTTATAAATAAATAAAAAAACTTTTTTATTTTAAATTCAGTGCATTAATATTTGTAAAATGACTCTTTCCTATAGTGTTCATTAAAAACTGACGATCATTCCACTTGGGACCTGTGGAATGGTACATTAGCTTATTTGTTTTAGTTGTAAATATTTGACATGTATTGTTGTTTTTCTGACATGTTCCACATCCCGGAGGACCTCCTCACTACAGATCAATTGGAATGAAAGTAAATCTAATCTAATCTAATCTAAACCATGCCAAGGTCATATCATATCGGACGTGAAAAATCAGTGGTTTTTTTTTTTTTTTTTTTTTTTTTTTTTTTTTTTTTTTTTTTAAAAATTGGATACAAAGAAGGATGTTTCATAGGATTTTATGCACCGTGTTCACGAGGATGTTCAATTTCGGGAAATTCTCTGTGCACTACACATTTGCACACCACCACTCATCTCCTCCTGCATTGCTGTGGCCACTGCTTCCACTGATGTTGAATCAATTTGTTTCCTCATTCTACCAGGTTGCACACCAAAAGAAACTGTCTCCTCGAATTTCCAATCATTTTCTCCAGACCCACGGCAGTCACCGGACGATCGCCTTTTTTCAAACCCTTCAGTGTCTGGAACTTCTGCAGAGCGACGCGTGGACGGTCATCATTCTTGTAATATAGCTTCACAAGGAGAGTGCGATCTTGCATTGATACAGCCATGGTGAATGTCATAGATGCAAAAGGAGGAAAAACCGTGTACCCGGCTTGCTTATACCAACTTCAATGGGTCGTGCGCATGACAGATGTTTTCATTTACGTATTCTGACACACATATAGCACCATCTATTGATCAATTTGATCAATTTTCATACTTTTTTTTTTGTTTCTGCCACATGTTTTCCCCCTTCGCCAAAAATATTCCATTGCAATTTGACGTTATTCTGACCAAAGGTGATATTTCTACAGCATTTTGAAAGTTTGGCTTTAATTATAATCACCCTGTATTTTTGGAAGTGGGCACAACATCAAGGTCTTTACCATCTATACTATCTTGCTGTGGTATGATTCTGGCTAACACTTATCAAAGTACTTAAAAATTTCAAATATAATCTGAGATATGTATAAAACAGTTATTTAAATCACTTATACTCCTTTCCAAAAATGTATAAGGGAGGTTATTTCACCTGGCAGAGCAAAATACAATTATGTTTAGGTGTGAAATTTTAACAGCATGAGATAATACCTAAGTCCAAGTTCTACAACTACATCCACACTTACATTTGTTTCCTGAAGCTTCTATATAATGAATTTTAATTAATATAGGTTATACTAGTTCAACTTCCTAATGTACTCATGGACTTTGTGCAGGACCTCTTCACAAAACTGAATGTATATCGAAATCTATCTGTTTTGCTTAGTGTGGTCACAACATTAATTACTTTGGTTACCATTCTCAATGTACATTTTACGTGTCATAATTTTATTCAGTTGTTTGTTTTGTAGTTACCTGTATTTTAATAAATGAAGCTCTGAAAAATAAAGTGATTTTCACCAATCTCAATTATAAAATTATATGAAGAATTTCTTCAATAGCTTAGCTTAAAATTTATTTTCGAAATTACCAAGTAATCACTCTGGGAAATAATTATTGATTACTTTTAGTATTCATCCCTATAACACTTAATTAAAAGCATGAGCATTTGTGTAAGGAAAGTGCCTTCGACACACCAATGTAACCTACCAGTAACTTGCCATATGGACAATATATAGTGTTTCCAGAATGAAATTTTCAATCTGCAGTGGAGTGTGTGTTGAGTTGGAACTCCTTGGCAGCTTAAAACTGTGTGCCAGATCAGGACTTGAACCTGGGACCTTCGCCTTTCGCAGGAAAGTGCTTACAGACTGAGCAATCCAAGAACAGCCTGCCCTCACAGCTTTACTTCCACCAGTATCTCATCTCCTACCTTTCAAACTTCACAGAAGTTCTTCTGCATACCTTACAGAACTAGCACTCTTAGACAAAAGGATATTGCAGAAACATGACTTAGCCACAGCCTGTAGGATTGTTTCCAGAATAAAATATTCACTCTACAGTGCAGTGAGCACTGATTTGAAACTTCATAGAGCAATGTTCTTTCTTCCAGGAGTGCTAGTCCCACAGGGTCTGCAAAAAAAACTTCTGTGAAATCTGAAAGGTAGGAGGTGAGGTATGAGCGTAAGTAAACCTCTGAGAGTGGGTTGTGAGTCATGCTTCGATAGCTCAGTCAGTACATCACTCACCAGTATGGCAAAGGTCTCTCTGGTTCAAGTCCCAAACCAACACACAATGTTAAGTTTGGCAGGAAGTTTCAATATTCAGAGTGCCCAAGATCTGCGTACACAAGAAGCTTGGGTCATCTATAAAACTTGAAGTTTCCTAGAATGGTTGGATACTTGAGTACCACCAGCAAACAAAGGCTGCTGAGGAAAGTTTTAGTATCATAAACATACCCCACATAGTAACTTTCATAGAAGTGAAGACATGCTGAATACCCACAGTCAGAAGACACATTTTGAACTTCTAAACTACTGAGCACCATGAAAGTCAACGTGACAAACTGGAAATCCTCAACCTCTACTCTTACAAGAAAACTCCTGTATACATTCCAACTATTATCAACAGTAAGCACAAGGAATCTAAATTAATATCCACAGCTGAATAGCTGTCCACAAACCACATATCATACTGATAAATACTAGGGGATGTTTCATGAAGGAAGAATAAGGATTAACACCACACGGAAGATAAAATCATTTCATGGAGAACACAAGCTTCAAATGGACAAGGATGTGGAAGAAAATCAGCTGTATCCTTTTAAAAGGAAGCACCTCAGTATTCACCTAAAGTGTTTCAGGGAAATCATAAATCAGGGATGGTTGGACAGGACCTGAGCCCTGTTTTCCTAAAAGTGAGTCCAGTGCTTTAACCAATGAGTCACTTCGGTTATGAAATGACAATTAAGAACTTGTTCATGTTGTACAGTTTATAGGATAGTAGTTCCTTCAGGAAAGGAAATTTCATCCCAGATAGATCTTCATGAACAGGAAAATCTAGTTTTGCATGACAGTTTCCTAATGTAATTTCCAGTAAATCTATGGCAGTGAGGGCTGCATCAAATACTTTGTTTAAAACAAACTGTAACAGCAGTTAAAATAATGAAAAATAGTTTACTCATTCACAGACCCAACAAAGATGAAGGCACTCTAGCCTGTAGTGAAATCTGAATTTTGAGAGAAAACTAGTCCAAATATTTTGAAAACTGTGTTCACAAATTATTTTGCCGTAAATTCTGTTCAATGACTGTTTAACGAGTTCTTAACAAATTCCACAGATGTGGGGCCCTGACAGGACAATGTTAATTCCATTTAACATTAATGAGAAACCAATTACTTGTGTTGCAAAATTCAGGAACTCTGGACAAGATGTAGAAAAAGTGAAAAGACTTACAAGGGAAGAAAAACATCAAGTGAATGGAATGGAATACTTGCCACTCTAATCAAAGCTTTTTATTACATTATTTCACATCTACTGCCCATAAACATAAAACAGTCATGTGAACAGCTCAACAACAAAATGTGGCAAGTTACTGTATGATCTCTGTTCACCCGGACTTACCTTACATATTTTACAATACTGTCAAGCAACAACTTCCCAATTTTAATTCAGAAAATAGCACTACATTTTTAAAGTACATTTGACATCGAAGCTGGAAAAGTTCTATAATTAGCATCAATGAAGTTACAGAATAATTTGTTCCTAGCTAAATAAATCTAAAAGGCCAGCAGGAAGTTCCTATCGTTTAGTAAAAGTATCTGACTTAGTGAAACACTTTTTAATTCTCTGGAAAATATAAGGGTACCAAGTAAAGGACAATGCTTTGTGGTGGTTCAACTTATACTTAACAGACAGAAAATAAAAAAAACTTGTAAAACAATATATTAAGAGTTATCTTGTTTTGGGTCAAAAATCTTTTTAAGGTCTCATAAGATTCAATACTGGTTTGTATTAGTTCCTTTTCTCTACTAACACTCAACACTTACACTATGTTTTATTTCTATTTGATACCTCAGTTCTAAGAAAAAATGATGCCTCAGGAATAAACTCAGTCACCATGTTGAATACTTTATACCAATACTGTCACAGAAGAAACCGAGTAGCACACTCGCCGTAGTGTAGTGGTTACGATACTAGATTGTTGCACGGAGGGTCGTGAGTTCAAAACTCACCTGAACTGAAACATTTTAATTTCCATCCTTGGTTCGAGTACATTCTAGAAGTATTCACAAATGGCAAGAATCACTGTACTTGAATGTTGTGTAGCTGTGTAGATACCATTATGTGTTCTGGCCGGAGGCAGTTTGCAAGTGCTGAATAAACCTTCTTTAAGTGAAGTTAGTGTTCATCATTCATCTACTTATACCTTCCTCTATGTGACATTATCCCATCAGGCCACGACAGAGCCGCCATTTACATGATGAGAAACCTGAGTTCGAGCCACATTCAACAGATTGAAATTTATCGGAGACAGAAGAAGAAGATGACATCACTGTGACAGCAACTGTGTGCCACCACATGAGACATCCTTCCGGCTTCTCTGGTGATGATGGCCAAGATCCAAACAAGTGGCTGAAGGTATATGAGTGGATAGCCAAATTTAACAAATGGGATGACATCCTGTGTTTGACTAACATATTTTTCTACTTGGAGGGCACTGCCAAGCAATGTTATGAGAACAACAAGGAGAAGTTCACTAGCAGGTAAGTATTCCAGACAGAACTGCGCAAGTATTTCGGTAACACACAACAGAAGTGTAAGGCTGAAGATGATTAAAAAGTGCAGGGCACAGCGTCCAGGAGAAACGACAGCATCCTACACTCAAGACATCTTGGAGATGTGTGAAATAGTGGATCCTCGAATGAAGGAGGAAGATAAGGTTGCACATCTCATGAAGGGCGCTGCTGTGGCCATGTATCAAGACCTACTCCTAAAGGAGGTTTTGACAGCAGACAACTTCATAAAATGATGCCAGTATATTGAGACAATGCATCAAAAAAGAATTACACACAAGAAAGTTGAACGGCTTCCAAACATCGTATCAATGTCGGTGATGGAGGAAGAAACTGTTTTCACAAGTGTTCTTCATCAGATAGTGAGAGAGGAAGTTCAGAAGGCACTTGGATTGCACGGCGAGCAAAAAACTGAGACACTTCAAGAGGTCATAAGGGAGGAAGTGGAACAGACATTGAACCTAATCTCTCATCCTTCATTTCCCTTTAAAACAGAAAAAAAGTCAAGGCCCAGGCAAATTTACGTTCCTACAATGCCGCAGGAGGAACCTGTTTGGGCACCAAGGAAGACTGATGTCTGGAGGACCCAGGATAACCAACCAGTATGTTTCCACTGCAGACGACCAGGACATGTGGTGCACTATTGTCGAGAAAGGCGGCGGATATATGATGACGCCCATGCCAGAAGACAGCAGACCGATCTTTGAAGACGCCAACTCCAGGAAAATGAAGATGAACAACAAGATGTGGATACAGGACAACATAGGTCACCATCGTCGCAAGCTAACCGCTGGAGAGGACACTCCCCAACACGCCGATCAAGGTCTGCATTGCCATTTAGAAGCTCCAGCCGATCACCTAACCACCGCAACCTGGTAAACTAATGGGTGCGACCTTCCTTGGAGGTGAGGCCGCCAAAGAGAAAAATCCTCCGCCGTCCATCACTACAAAAATGATAGGAAACTATGTCAATATCCTTATGGATGGTTGACCAGCCCAAGCTCTTGTGGACTCTGGACTATCACATTCAGCCATTTCGGAGAAGTACCATCGCCAGTTGCAGAAAACCGTATTCGTCGATAACAAAACGTCTCTGCTGAAGGTGGCGAAAACCGTATTCGTCGATAACAAAACATCTCTGCTGAAGGTGGCTAATGGGAAATATGTAAAACCTAAAGGTAGATGTGTCATTCGTATGGGTATAAGTGGCCATACACAGACCTTAGAATTCATCGTCTTACAAGAGTGTAGTCATGACGTCATTCTCGGATGGGACTTTTGAAATCTTCTCAAGCAATTATAGCTTTCTAGCTCGACTATCACCAGATCTCATTAAGGAACAACAGAAAAAGCTACTTGCCATTCTTCACGAGTTCTCTGAATGCTTCAATCCACAGTCGAAGAGCAAATTAGACAAATCGACGGTGAAGCACCCGGATTACCACTGGAGACCATCAACCAATAAGTGAGAGAGCATACCGTGTGTCAGCAACGGAACATTGAATAATTCACGACAAGGTAGAGAAAATGATGAAGAATGACATCATTCAGCCTTCACAGAGCCCATGGTCATCACCAGTGGTTCTCGTCAGGGAGAAGGATGGCAGTTGGCACTTTTGTGTTGATTACAGGAAGCTTAATAAGATAACTAAAAGGGACGTTTACCCTATACCATCGTCATCGTCATCATCATCATCATCATCATTTAAGACTGATTATGCCTTTCAGCGTTCAGTCTGGATCATAGCCCCCTTATAAAATTCCTCCATGATCCCCTATTCCGTGCTAACATTGGTGCCTCTTCTGATGTTAAACCTATTACTCAAACTCATTCTTAACTGAATCCAGGTACCTTCTCCTGGGTCTGCCCCGACTCCTCCTACCCTCTACTGCTGAACCCATGAGTCTCTTGGGTAACCTTGCTTCTCCCATGCGTGTAACATGACCCCACCATCTAAGCCTGTTTGCCCTGACTGCTACATCTATAGAGTTCATTCCCAGTTTTTCTTTGATTTTCTCATTGTGGACACCCTCCTGCCATTGTTCCCATCTACTAGTACCTGCAATCATCCTAGCTACTTTCATATCCGTAACCTCAACCTTGTTGATAAGGTAACCTGAATCCACCCAGCTTTCGCTCCCATACACCAAAGTTGGTCGAAAGATTGAACGGTGCACAGATAACTTAGTCTTGGTACTGACTTCCTTCTTGCAGAAGAGAGTAGATCGTAGCTGAGCGCTCACTGCATTAGCTTTGCTACACCTCGCTTCCAGTTCTTTCACTATGTTGCCATCCTGTGAGAATATGCATCCTAAGTACTTGAAACTGTCCACCTGTTCTAATTTGTTCCTCCTATTTGGCACTCAGTCCGTTTATATTTCTTTCCCACTGACATTATTTTCGTTTTGGAGATGCTAATCTTCATACCATAGTCCTTACATTTCTGATCTAGCTCTGAAATATTACTTTGCAAACTTTCAATCGAATCTGCCATCACAACTAAGTCATCCGCATATGCGAGACTGCTTATTTTGTGTTCACATATCTTAATCTCACCCAGCCAGTCTATTGTTTTCAACATATGATCCATAAATAATATGAACAACAGTGGAGACAGGTTGCAGCCTTGTCTTACTCCTGAAACTACTCTGAACCATGAACTCAATTTACCGTCAACTCTAACTGCTGCCTGACTATCCATGTAAAGACCTTTCATTGTTTGCAAAAGTTTGCCTCCTATTCCATAATCTCGTAGAACAGACAATAACTTCCTCCTAGGAACCCGGTCATATGCCTTTTCTAGGCTTATTTGCCGTAAGCTAAAGATCTGGTCCTGACAACCTCTAAGAGGCCTAAACCCACACTGATTTTCATCCAATTTGTCCTCAACTAGTACTCGCACTTTCCTTTCAACAATACCTGAGAAGATTTTACCCACAACGCTGATTAAAGAGATACCTCTGTAGTTGTTACCATCTTTTCTGTTTCCATGTTTAAAGATTGGTGTGATTACTGCTTTTGTCCAGTCTGATGGTACCTGTCCGACTCCCAGGCCATTTCAATTATCCTGTGTAGCCATTTAAGACCTGACATTCCATTGTATTTGATGAGTTCCGATTTAATTTCATCCACTCCAGTTGCTCTTCCATGAATTGATGAAACACTAGACTGTCTGAAGGGGGTTAAGTTTTTCTCAACCATGGACATGTACTCAGGATACTGCCAAATTGAAGTGGATGAGGCTGATCGTGAGAAACCTGCATTCATCACCCATGAGGGCCTGTATGAGTTTAAGGTAATGCCGTTTGGTTTGTGTAATGCACCAGCAAATTTTGAATGAATGATGGATAATCTTCTAAGGCACCTGAAGTGGATGATGTGTCTTTGTTATTAGATGACATTATAGTGTTCTTAGAGACATATGATGAACACATAAAAAGACTGAGGGCCGTTCTTAAGTATCTCCAACAAGCCGAACTGAAACTTACTCCCAGAAAGTGTCTCTTTGGAGCAAAAGAAATCAAAATACTTGGACACCTTGTGTCAAACAAAGGTGTGCGGCCAGACCCAGAAAAGATGAGAGCTATAAAGCAATTTCCTATTCCTAAAAGTATTAGAGATGTGAGAAGCTTCCTCGAAGTGTGTTCTTATTACCATCGTTTTATCAAAGACTTTTGTATCAAAGGCAGGCCACTCCAAGAGTTGTTAAGAGCTGCTGCTAAATTTATCTGGGGTGGTGCTCAACAAGATTCTTTTGATGTGTTGCAAAAAGCTCTGATGACTGGCCCTGTACTTCGTCTGTATGATGAGAGAGCATCTACAGAACCACACACAGATGCCAGTGGGTATGGGATCGGTGTTGTTCTGGTGCAGATTTCGGATGGAAAAGAGAAGGTTATAGCCTATGCTTCTAGGACACTTACAAAAGCCGAGAGAAACTACTCAACTACAGAAAGAGTGTGTCTTGCTGTGATCTGGGCCATGTGCAAATTTCAACAGTACCTCTAGGGAAGGCCATTCGCAGTTGTTACAGACCATCTTTCACTTTGATGGTTGACAGGTCTTAAGGATGTAACAGGATGACTCGCCAGGTGGACACTATGTCTTCAAGATATGACATTACCATAGTGTACAAAAGCGGAAGAAAACACCAAGATGCCAACTGTGTCTCAAGAAACCCTGTGAAAGACCATCAACACTTTGATGAAGATAGTGACTGTCTTGCTGCACTCAAGGATCTCTCTGCTGAGCAGAAGGAGGACGCCAAGATATCTCAAATTATGCTTGCCTTAAATCGGTCAGAGGATGTGAAAGGACAATTTAAGGTAGTTAATGGATTACTTTGCAAGAAAAACTTTGATCCGTTTGGAAATAGGTGGCTGTCAGTGATTCCTAAACACATGTGCTTAGATGTTCTACAGAAATTCCATGACACACCTGAGGCCGGACATTTAGGATTTGTTGAGAAATACGATAGGATCCGTAAGAGATTTTTCTGGCCAAGTTTATTTAGGAGTGTCACACTGCCAAGAGTGCCAGAGGAGAAAAGCAGTTCCTCAGAAACCACCTGGTCGACTCATACCAATTCCATCAGCCGAAACGCCTTTCCAGCATGTTAGGATTGACCTCTTCGGACGATTTCCAACGTCAGCTAGTGGCAATGGATGAATTATCGTTTGCACTGATTATCTGACGTGCTACGCCATTACAAAAGCCGTGAAAACAGCCAAACCATTCAAGGTAGCAAAACTCACCTTAGAAGACATTGTATTAAAACACGGTGCTGAAAGGTCATTAATTACGGATCGAGAGAAAGTTTTTCAATCGAATCTTGTGACAGAGATAAACCATCGGTGCAACATTACTCATCGCATGACGACTGCCTACCATCCACACACTAACTAACGGGCTAACTGAACGCCTTAATAAGACCTTGGTCGACATTCCATCAATGTTCGTCAATGTTGAGCAGAGCAACTGGGATGATGTGCTACCTTTCGTGACGTTTGCTGACAACACCGCCAAACAAGACACAACAGAATTTACGCCATTTTTCCTGCTGCATGGGCATGAGGCGACAACTACAACAGACACTGTGTTTCCATTACATCCTGATGATGTGGACAACAACTACATCAGCCAGGTGTTAACCAAAGCTGAGGAAGCTTGGCAGTTAGCTTGACGATCACTGAAGGTATGACGCGAGATACCATCCTGTTGTCTACCAACCTGGCGACTTCGTCTGGATCTTCACTCTTGTTCGGAAGGTTGGTCTCTCTGAGAAGCTCCTCAGGCACTACTTTGGACCTTATAAGGTTATAAGACAGTTGTCTGATGTTACTTATGAAGTTGAAGATTTTGATCCCGACACAAGACGACGAAAGATCAGAGATACGGTCCACATCCTTCGAACAAAGCCCTATAAGGATCCTGCAACCCAGGGTAAATTCGAAGCTTCAGCAACAGGCAACAAGAGGAAAGGTGACAAAGAACGTAGCGGCAAGGGAAATTCTAAGAAGATCATTGCCAGGGCGAACATCTGTCATCGTGAGTCGGAGTATGCAGGACCGATGACTCGTTCCCGGACTAGGAGAATGTAACACCAAGACGCTGTTCTCTTAAGGAGGGAGCAATGTCGCAGAAGAAGCTGAGTAGAGCAGTCGCTATAGTGTAGTGGTTACAATACTAGATTGTTGCATGGAGGGTTGTTGAGTTCAAGACTCACGTGAACTGAAACATTTTAATTTCTATCTTCGGTTCGAGTACATTCTCGAAGTATCCACAAATGGCAAGAATCTTTGTACTGGAATGTTCTGTAGCTGTATATATACCGTATGTGTTCTGGCCAGAGGCAGTTCGCTCCACGCTCTTGTATGTGCAAGTGCTGAATAAACCTTCGTTAAGTGAAGTTAGTGTTTGTCATTCATCTACTTACACCTTCCTCTACGTGACAATACTTTCAACCTCTGTGTCATCTGAGTGGGATGAAAATTAACTTCTCGACCTATCGATGGTACAAGTTAAAAACTAATTAATCAAAACTGAGCTACATGGTAATAATGTAAAATAATAAGGAAAGGAGCGACGCAAACCATGTGACATTGTTATCTCAAACGTAAGAAGTACTGTAAGCTGACATGTATGCATACTGGTCAACAAATCCTGTTATCTGGCAGCATGAAGACAGTGTATCACAGTTAATTTAAGATAGCTATCTGGTTATTTTTGCTACTGCTGCTTTCTTATCCATTCATTAAAACATTCATACATATAGAGTGAAATAATTTACAGAGCAAGGGAGAAGCCAGCACCCCTGACAAATATTAAAACCTTGGATGCATGTGTCCTTCATCATATACACAGACACACACACACACACACACACACACACACAGAGAGAGAGAGAGAGAGAGAGAGAGAGAGAGAGAGAGAGAAAGAGAGAGAGACTGTAGTCAAAAGATAAAACATTAAAAGAAAATAGTGAAATCAGGGGTTTGGAGTCATAACAACGCATCTGCAAAATTTGCCATTTTGACACATCTGCATGTCTGCTTCACCACTGTCTTGATGTAGATCAAGGAGATTGTTGAATGAATGTAAACGCACTCTAAGTACTATGAGGTATCTCAATTACCAGAAACTTAAAGTTAGATAATAACCGTTGTATGTCACCAAAATACCAAAATGAAACTGTGGTCTGTTCGCCACATGATGACTAAGTTTTCAGGGTGGGGAGAGAAACGAGTGGGGGAGGGGGAGGGGGTTACTACAGAAACCTTTGTTCAGCAACAGATTATAACACCTATTCTGATTGACGAAATCTGCAATTACATTTACTTACATTTTAACTAAAACTGCAATCTGATGTTCAAAAAGGAAGATACAGAGTCAATGTATTGGGTAGGATAACTATTTAAATTTCTTTCTTTTGTGCATTTTCTTCAATATTTTGGAACTCCATTTTTATCTCTGAATTTAAAGAAATTAATTATCCTATAAATTCTGTGTGTTTCATTGGTCGTAATTGGCACATACTGTGCATTTTGCAGTATTTGTTTACAAGAACTCAATTTCAAAATTATGTTCAATAATATATAATTATTTCATTTCAAAAAATTTTGTTTATATCCAGAGCCATGGTTTCTTGGGATATGTTAAATCAAGCATGCAGAAAAAATATATATAAAATTTTATTTGTTTATTTTCTGGTTTTTGAAAGAACAAGATTTTCTTGCTGTAAAATATATCGCTGGTGTTTTGTACCAAAGAACTGGACAGTCATTGCTTCACTTTCAAGTAAGGCAATGTTGGTTTGAAAAAGGAGTGAGCAAGTGTTTATTTGGAACTGGAATAAGCAGCATGCCTTCACTGGGAATGGACAGAACGGACTATGTTTTTAGAGTTACATAGAGGACTGTGAAGTACATGTGCACCAGGTAAGTCTCTTCAGTTTGAAACAGTAATATTTAAATGGATACACATTTGAAATGATTTATAATTTTGTCATGTGAAAGACTTGCTTTAAGCAAAGTGCACAATGCGAAAATCATGTCCTTGATGTTATCAAGATGATGACCAGAGCCACAGGCATTACAACAAAACAATATGAATATTAAACAATTTTTCTACCCATTGCAAGAACAATTACTGAGCTGGTATCCTGAACTGCTGTTTTCTGATTGATTTACCAATGTGTCTGCATGTCCAGCCATGGGGAGAATGACAGTACAGGAGGAACAAGTTGCACTTTCTTCAGGCAGTATTCACATTACATATATGCTTAATGTTTTGGCACTCCATAGTAGGAAAATCACTTTGTAACTGCCACATAAAGAGTGACTGTATCATTAGATAGCCAATGTTGGTCATGGCTAAATACAAACACTCATGACCCTAAGTCACCCGACTTCTACCAGCTTTAGGTGGTCCAGAGCTATGGAGCCCTCATTCAGGACATTTTGAACAACCTATAATTGAAGAGTTTTTGGTGAATGTTCATGGCCACCTGACAAATGCTATAAGCTACTGGGAAAGAGCCAGTCACTCCTATGCCAGTTAAAATCTGTGCCTTAATAATTTTGTGAATAGTCCTGTTAAGTCACAAAACTTTAAACTCCTGCTATACTTGCAGCCATCATCCATGCATGCCACTGTAATTCCACAACCCACACCTGCAGCCTCAAGGCAGTTATAGGGTGTGGTATCCCTCCATCAGCAATCAGTATGGAACCAAATGACTTTGGTTCAAAGACATGGGAGTCAAAAGGCCTCAAGGCAGTTATAGGGTGTGGTATCCCTCCATCAGCAATCATTATGGAACCAGATGAGTTTGGTTCAAAGACATTGGAGTCAAAAGGTGGCACAGTGCTGGATTAAATGGTATCTAATTGACAAGGATAAAAGTAGTGATATAATTATTCCACGAAGATGTGAAAGATTACAATGAATCACAAAAACACATTGTGCTTAACAATGTAGTTCAATATCCATCCTTTTTATAGGAGAAGAAAATTGCTACCATCTCAATTTAAAACAAGCGAACCCAAGTAAAGGTGCCAAAATGAATAGAAGAATAACTTCAAAGGAATTTTATGCATAATGCATATTGATCAGAGACAACTAGGAATATAATAATATTACCAAATCTCATCGTTTATTTCACCAGTATTAGACTATTTGTACACAAAAGTAAAGGCAGAACAAATGACATTCATATGACAGAATGAAAAAAAAAACTGCTTAGAGAAGAGTACATTCATTTGAGAGACTCAGTCATGAATGACGGCCACTATAATGACGGGATGACTGGAGATTTTACAATCAAGTTACATAAGAAGTCCAGAACATATGCACGAGTGCACAATAGATGCTATGACCTATGTAAGAAAACAAGGTCACTCTGATCTGCTCACTTGCAATATCATCATGGGTGGAGATCAAAGAAGATAGGATTCATGGACAAGTTGCTATGACACTTTGTGTCTGTCAAAAAACTTGAGAAGTTATGTCTTGACAAAGTGTCAGGTTTTTCTAATTGTTAGATGCTGGATTTCCACAATCAAATGACAGAAATTAGGATTACTTCAGTCACATGATGTAATTTGGTTGCATGAAAAAGTTCATCCAAAACAAGTAATTCAGTTACACTTGAGTATATACTTGATGAAGTAATTTGAGCAGACTTTTGAAACCAAAATAGGATCCAGAATTATACAATATAACAGTGAAAATCGTGATTCACGGTCCATGTGGAAGATTAAATATGAATTCATCATGTATGATAGAAGGCAAGCGTACAAAGAAATATAAAAAACATATTTAAATGAGACAAACAAGTGAAGATTGATATCATACACAGAAGATGATCTCCAGCAGATGGTGGTTTCACCGTCAAAATATGAATGCATGATAACCAAGTGATAGAAGTAGGTAATGAACGGGTAGCGCCATACAATCCATGTCTACCAAAAATATTTCAAGCAAGTACACATAAATGTTGAGTACTACAGCTGGGTGAAAAAAATATGTGTCCAAACATGTTAACAATGGCAGTGATGTGGCTGAACTAACAATAACCGAGAGAGAACAACATCTGAAAGATGAAATAATTCAGAATAAAGTGGGCAGATATATAAATTGTAATGCAGTGGCTTGATGAAAATTGGATTTCCCAATACATTATCAAGTGTCAGCAGTTGTTCACTTAGCAATGCATTCAGAAAACAGACAGTGTGTATAATTACACGAGCAACTGCAGAGAGAATAGGTAGTGAACCACCAGTGAGTATGTCATTAACTACATTTTTACAACTTTGTCTAAGTGATACACTTTATACAACACTGCTATATGTCAATGTACCATCCTACTCAACGTGGAGTGCAATAACACAAATCTTTCAATGAAGATAGCAAGGAACCCCAGTCGATGATCACGAAGCAATCCTCACAGGTGACACACTGGAACAAGTGTACATGGTGCATCCACTGGAAAATGATAACAGTTGGGATTTGTCACTTCAACTAGGAGTGGTAAAACAGAGCCATTGAAAGCAATATTGCTGCTGAATAAGAAATAATTTACAGATAAGTAATAGTACATGTGTCGGGCTGGTACACAGATCAGAGCAGAATAGGATGCTCCCATCACAAGAGAAATCCCACTTACATCTGACGCTCCACCAACCTGATTAAGGGGGAAGACAGTTACAGAGTAATGAAGGCCTTCTAGATGGGAAAGAAGGCTAAAAATGTATTTGACACCAGTTGAACCATCAATATAATACAACAATTTGAGACAAATAATCAGGTCAGCAGTTGGGTGGTGTTAAGCGATTGTCTCTGAGGCCCGGCATGTGATGGAGTCATCCCTCCCTCAGCCGCCCCTCCCCTCATCCATTATAGTCAAAGCGTTAAAAAGTGGAACAGCACCCACAACTCATCAGAGTGCTACCCCTAAAATGGAAAATATGGTGCAACTGAAAAAGGGCATAACAACATCAAAAAGCAATTAAAACAGAGTAAAAGAGGGATAATTGCAGCAGTTGGAAAAATGTGATAGGATCGAGGGTGCTCCAGACCTAGCACATGGTAGCAAATGCTAAAATCAGCCACCCAGCCCCAAAAGTTGTTCCAAAAGTTGTTTAAAATGTTATATCTGAGGATAAAAACCACTTTCACAGAGAAAATGAAAAACAAAATCAACTGCTTGCAAGTTGTCTACCAATATTAAGCCAAATAATTCAGAAGACCATGCCTAGCATGGAGAGCTACTGTCTGTGAAACTCTACAACCACAATGTGGGGGTGGCTCATCACATAAAATAAAACCATGGTTTAACAAGGTATGACCAATGCGGAGGTGACAAAGGATGGTGGATTGCTTTAGGGAGAAAAAGGAGGCGGAGTGCCATGCAGCAGTAGGGTCCTGGATAGTGTGGAGATTATTAGAGGAGGCAAGAGTGCACCAGACATTGTTCTATCTCTCAGGAGAGGCTTTACTCCCATCTGCAAACTCACTCCTGGGATTGTCAAATTAAATGGTCAGCCAATTCATTGCTGGAGAAAGATAACTGAGTAAGCAGTATGACTAAGGACAGAGAGAAGGTCGTGAATAGCAGGTATCACTGGGTGACAAGAGTAACATTGGTAAGTGTCCAGGGAACTACACGTTGAGTTACTGCAAATTAAAATAAGGGAGGTCTGTTTAATAAAATTTAGGGCCCTGCTGTTTTACAACCAGCAGTGTAAATGACAGAGGTGCCCTAAAACTCCTGGAGAACAGAGAGGAACACGTGCTGAAGAGTCAAGGAGTCAAATGAAACTTTAAGGCCTTGAAATAGACCAGTTCTAAGTCTGAGCACTAAGCAAGGAATGGTGTGTGGGAAAACACAGACGTTAGGCAGAATTCCCAGCATAGGGCCTTAAAGCACATCCCAAATGATAATACCACCCAAGAGTGAGAGTCAGGATCATTGCCCCAAGTACATAAAAAGAACTTAAAAAGTTGGAGTGTTATGAACTTGTCACTATGCTGATTGAATAAGTGAGCAACAGTTGGCACTGTTGGAACTGAAGAGGGAATATTTCTGCCTTGGCAAGGAGACTGACTTCAAGACTAGTCCAGAAACCTCCAGTGGCCAGTCTCACTACACAATGATGGATTGTGTCCAACAATTTTAAATCTGAAGTTGCCACTGAGGCACAAACCTGATAATCATAGTCCAGCTGGGAGACACTACATGCCTGTAAATATAGAGGACAGCAGTGTGATCCTTCTGAGAATCCGAGAAGATTCTGATCATACATAAAATCCTTAAGTGTGTCGAAGGCTTATATTCAATCACTCATTGACCAGTCTGGGGTGACAATAGCAGAAGCAAAAGGAGCGCTGGAGTCCACAAATCAGCACAGAGTTAGAAAGAATCACTTGTGTGTAACACAGCTCGTCCTTTTCTCACATGACATACGGCGAACTATGGATGAAGGGCAGCAGGCAGATCCCATACTCCTAGATTTTTGGAAATTGTTTGACACGGTGCCCCACTGCAGACTATTGATGAAGGACTGAGTATATGGAATAGATCTGCAGATAAGTGAGTGGCTTGAAGACTGATTAAGTACTAGAATCCAGTACGTTATCCTGGACAGGGAGTGTTCATCTGAGACAAAGGTATCACTACGAGTGCCTCAAGGAAGTGTGATAGGACCACTGTTGCTGTCTGTGTACACAAATGATCTGATGGACAGGGTGAGCAGCAATCTGCAGCTGTTTGCTGATGATGCTGAATTGTACGGAAATGCTGCATGGGTGAGTGATGGTAAGATAATACTGGATTATAAAAATGTAAGTTAATACATAATGAGTGGGAAAAGTAAACCCGTAACGTTCAACTACAGTATCAGTGGTGTGCTTGTTTGACTCAAGCTGTGATGATTAAGAATTAGGCATGATGTTGAAAAGTGAAATGAGGAACAAACAGGTAAGGTCAGAAGTAGGGAAGGAAGATGGTATACTTCTGAGGTTGTGTATATAACTTTAGTGCAACCCATTCTGAAGTACTACTCAATTGCTTGGGATCCCCACAAGGTTAGGTTAAAGGATGATGTCAAATGGTCAGAGGGGCACTGCTAGATTTATTACTAGGAGGTTCCACAGCACACAAGTATTATGGAGATGCTTCATGAACTCATATGGGAGTTTGTTGAGGGAAGACAATATTCTTTTTGTGAGGCTGTATTGGGGAATTATAGAGAACCAGCATTTGAGGCCAACTGCAGAAAGATTCTACTGCCACAAACATACATTTCACATGACAGTAACAAAAATAAGATGAAAGAAATTAGGGCTCGTATGGAGGCTTATGAAGTCATTTTTCTCTTGCTCTATTTGTGACTGAAACATGAAAAGAAGTGGCTAGTAGTGGTACATGGTATCCTACACAATACACCATATGGTGGCTTGGGCAGTATGTATTTTGATGTGGATGCAGATCTGCACCCCAAGAGGTGTGGGTGAGGTAGCAGAGGGCATTAAGTTTTCACATGCACCTAGTCTTCATTTAATAAATACTAGGTAATAATGTCAGATATTTATCAAAAAGGAATTCCTAGATCCAGACTGTGCAACCATGTCCATGCGCTCAGTACCTTAATAGTGTTGTTGATCGGATGCGCCTGGTATGATGACACAACAGCATGACTTTCACTTTCCCAAGAGAGAAATGGGAGAAATGGGAAAGAAACCAAGTGGGGGCCCTTCAGGAAGCACCTTGGTGCTGGAATTCTGCCAAGGGTACAGATTGGTGTTATACCAAATGTAAAATTCATCAACTTGCAACATGGTTGTCATGAATGATCTCACACAGAACTAAGTCACTAGCCCATTTATGGTGATCAGGAAGAGTGTAACACTCAGCACGGAGCCTTGCAGAACATTGATCTCTTGATCTCATGAGAAGCTGAGTGATGTACCTATTCCAACCCAAAACAACTGGGGGGGGGGGGGGGCAGATGAATTTAAAAAAAAAAAAAGAAAAAGAAAGTCTTTTGTGCCACAGCTGGCAGATGAGAGTTCTGTCGGAACGTGAATGATGCTCATGTTCATTGTAACATGTGATGCACGTAGGCCACTACAAATGATAAGAATACCATGGATATTTCAACAAAATCAGCACTTGGTTTCTGGACCCCCTGTATTTATAAGCAAATACAGTGTGTTTCAGTAATAACTCCCTCGTTTTAATGTGTCCTAGAATCTGTACAAAGTGACATACACTGTTCTAGATTGTGCTATTTGACTCACCAACTCTCCAAGTTTGGCTCCCCTGCAGTTGGAAGGTCTGCTTGACCTTAAGACAGCACCAGTGCTGTTTTTCTCCTCTGTTCCCTCAGTGCCCAGGCATACATGCAGTGCAGTGCAGAGCAACTCAGCAAGAATGTGTACTCCACAACAGAAAGCGCAGTGTGTTATCTGGCTTATGAAAACTGAGTCAGTTATAACAATGTAACATAATTTTAGATATCAGTATGGTGGTGAACCACCTACAGCAAAAACTGTCCGTCAATGGCTAAAGTCTTTGTAGAAAAATCAATAAACGGGGACATGTTGACAGAGTACATCTCTCCCCAATTGGACAATATTGAGGTGAAGGAGAAGGGACTTGCATTTTTTCCAACAAGATGGAGCCCCACCTCATTACATTAACCATGTTCGTGCGCCTCTTGACACTCACTTTCCAGGAAGGTGGATACCTTGGCCACCATGTAAGCCCAGACTTAACTGCACTGGACTTTCTGTTTTGGGGCACATTAAAAATGTTGTGTACAGTGGAAAGATCAGAGACATCAATCATTTATGGGAAAAAATCATTGCGGTGGTTGGGACACTTACACCTGAAATGTTGGTGAATACGTGGGGAGAAGTGGACTATCGTCTCAATGGGTGTAGGGAAACAAATGGATCCAACATTGAAGTCTACAAACATTAAACAAAACTTGAGGGAATTCTCTTTCATGATATGTACTCAGTGATGTAATTTTTCATTAATTTCCCCATTAAATGCATACTTAGAACTAGGGAGTTCTTTTTCAAACACCCTGTACAAGTATAATTGTCAACATTCTACACAACATAGAAGATTTTAAGACAGCGAGTTGGAAGACTGGTGGCCAGTAGCTTTGTCATATGTCGACTGTCTTCAACAAGTAATTGATGACTCTGACCCAGCTAGCAGTACAAGTTTCAGTTCCAATAAAACGTGGCTGAGCTGCGACTGCACCATGTATTCTACATCACGATGCTGTGAGCTGCATGACAGTCTGGAGAGCTGTATTCATGCCAAACCAATTTTTTAACCATGTGTCAGTGGGGACTGAGTTGGGTTTTAGTTGAATTTTCTAAAAAAGGGTTGGTAACCATTGTGGACTAGGGAAAAGTAGTTCATGTATTGTTATTGTTTCAACTGTATGCTAGAAGTAAGAGGAAAAGTGGAAAAACATTACAAATAATTTTACACACTCTTGCTGAATTAAATACAGATATACTGGTGGTGATTTTTAAACAAACCAGGGTTGAGTTAAATGCTCATGGTGTTAAATACAAAAAGGCTCTTACTGAGACAAATGTGCAGACAATTATGAACTAAAAGCCTAACTAGATATAATTAATACTAGAATAGACTGACAAACAAATATGTTAGATGAACATGTTTCTGCATCACACCGGGGAAATGCAGAATTATCAGAAATTTATTAGAACTGGAATCCACAATATTAATTTCAAGTGGGTAATTGCATTATGACATAACTGAACAGTCTGACTGAAGTTAGGAATGAGGCATATGGTCAGTCTGATGAATTAAATATAGATTTAAAACAAATTTAAGACACTAGTGTCTAGAGTCAAATTTAATATTTTAGAACAAGATACTGAATCAGATAAAGCAGAAACTTCATGTTCCTGTTCAACATCATAGGACGTACATGTTGATAATGTACTGGAACAAAAGGTTCAGCAGAATAATGGGTCACTTATTAATACACATTTTTCATCCGGTATTGTTTGTGTACAATCTGTTTGGGAGAAATTAATTACCGTATTTACTCGAATCTAAGCCGCACTTTTTTTCCGGTTTTCGTAATCCAAAAAACCGCCTGCGGCTTAGAATCGAGTGCAAAGCAAGCGGAAGTTATGAAAAATGTTCGTACGTGCCGCCACAACTAACTTCTGCCGTCGAATATATGTAGTGCTACGCTGGCATGCTTTGTAGGCACAAAGATAAATACTGGCGCCAAAACCTCTGCGTCAGTAAATAAATTTTTTAAAAAAAGTGGAAGACGAGCTTTTTTTTTCCGCCGCGAGTTTCGACCACTGCATTTTTCATACATTATCCAACGAAGTAAATACAAATTCCGTATTGTTCATCTTCGAATGTAGCACAATTTCAGTGTACTACGAAGACTGTTTGGGATGTTTGTCAATATGACCAACTCTACGTTCTGAATTTTTTCCTATCTGTGAGAAGAGATGGTTGCTAATAGGAACCTGATGAAATTTGAATCACATACAGTATTCTCTTCACCATAAGAATAATACGAATATAAACATTTTGCCATGTATTCTTTTGTGTTTGCTGCTATCTCATTTAAATCCTGTCTGCCTAATAAACTACGAAACTAGAGCGAGACAACAGCAAACGCGGAAGAATATACGTATCGTGTCTTGTTTATATTCGTATTATTCTTATGCCTAATAGTGATACTGTCAGAAATGAAGCACGGCAAGTGACTAGATTTTTAAATCTAAGATGACTCTAATTTCTGTGCAGAATTTGATGTAATAAAGAAGCGGCCGCAAAGAATTTCAAACGGAGAAAAATTTTCGCCTAAATCTCGTTCAGAACATGTTCTATCATACGCAGTCTATTATTTGATTCTTATTCATCATTATCAAAGAAAGCAGCAGTGTAAGTAACAACAAATAGCAGTCTCTTGCCATTGTTTCGCTAATGAGACGATTCCTCCGCGCCACCCCCCCCCCCCCCCCCCCCCCCCGCGCACAAAAGCAAGCCATGCCGCGACCCGCGACAGGCCGTAAACACGCACTATCAGAATGCGACAAACAATGCATGACACAGTGCAGTAATGCATTTTCAGCTTAAGAGTGACGCTAACACCTATAACAAAGAAAACGGCATTTATCAGATCAAAGCAAAATAAGCAATCGATTCAAACCAGACAAAGCATGTGAAAAAGGAAGGGTATCCGTATAAATACGGACGGAGCGCCTGACGCATAGCAATGGCTACCTGGTAAAGCTTAACGACTCGAACCAAACTACAGTAGCTGTATCGTCATTCATTCGACCTAAACTGTGTCTCATATTACAATGGACCAACTTTGTTTCGATTTGGAGGTGCGGCCTAAAACTTTTCTCTCCCCTTGAATTTCGAGTCTCAAATTTCAGGTGCGGTTTAGATACGGGAAATTTTTTTTCCCTTTATTTCGAGTCTCATTTTTCAGGTGCGGCTTAGATTCGAGTGCGGTTTAGATTCGAGTAAATACGGTACATTTAGTACACAACAATTTGTACAGAAACCAGATGGCAGTTATAAGAGTCGAGGGGCATGAGAGGGAAGCAGCGGTTGGGAAGGGAGTGAGACAGGGTTGTAGCCTCTCCCCAATGTTATTCAATCTGTATATTGAGCAAGCAGTAAAGGAAACAAAAGAAAAATTTGGAGTAGGTATTAAAATCCATGGAGAAGAAATAAAAACTTTGACGTTCGCCGATGACATTGTAATTCTGTCAGAGACAGCAAAGGACTTGGAAGAGCAGTTGAACGGAATGGATGGTGTCTTGAAGGGAGGATATAAGATGAACATCAACAAAAGCAAAACGAGGATAATGGAATGTAGTCGAATTAAGTCGGGTGATGCTGAGGGAATTAGATTAGTAAATGAGACACTTAAAGTAGTAAAGGAGTTTTGCTATTTGGAGAGCAAAATAAGTGATGATGATCGACGTAGAGAGGATATAAAATGTAGACTGGCAGTGGCAAGGAAAGCATTTCTGAAGAAGAGAAATTTGTTAACATCGAGTATAGATTTAAGTGTCAGGAAGTCATTTCTGAAAGTATTTGTATGGAGTGTAGCCATGTATGGAAGTGAAACATGGACGGTAAATAGTTTGGACAAGAAAAGAATAGAAGCTTTTGAAATGTGGTGCTACAGAAGAACGCTGAAGATTAGATGGGTAGATCACATAACTAATCAGGAAGTATTGAATAGGATTGGGGAGAAGAGAAGTTTGTGGCACAACTTGACCAGAAGAAGGGATCGGTTGGTAGGACATGTTCTGAGGCATCAAGGGATCACCAATTTAGTATTGGAAGGCAGCGTGGAGGGTAAAAATCGTAGGGGGAGACCAAGAGATGAATACACTAAGCAGATTCAGAAGGATGTAGGTTGCAGTAGGTACTGGGAGATGAAGAAGCTTGCACAGGATAGAGTAGCATGGAGAGCTGCATCAAACCAGTCTCAGGACTGAAGACAACAACAACAACAACAGTACACAACACCACCTGAACTGATGGGAAAACTACTTAAATGATATCTGTAAACAATTTAGAAATATCCATAAAAACTTAAGTTGTACAGCAGTATTTGATTGCAACTTACCTGGAATCTTTGATTCTTTGGATAAGACATACCCATAGCTTTGCACACATACATATTTCACATATACTGCACACATACATATCTCAATCTCTGTTGTTTTGCACTATACAACTCAGACAGGGTGTTAAATTTATCAGTGGTATTGGCATGGTCTTTGGGCCCACAGCGTATTGGCAAAAATATTGGCAGTGCTCATTCTCGTGACCTAGCTGACACTAAACAGCACAAATAAGGAGTACATTGTACTACTTACGTTTAAAATATTCCGATTAACATAAATCCATAATGTTTTGTTTCAGCAAAATGACCATGAAAAATTTAACTCTCCCTCTATCTACCTTCCCCCTTCAATTTTTCTTTCTCTTTTTCCACCTGCCTCCTCACACTCTCTCCCTCGGCCACCTGGCTCTTCGCACCCTGTATCTCTTCTACTTGCCACCTCACAACCTACATCTCTTCAATTTACCTCTTCACAGCCCGTCCCTCTTCCACCTGCCTCCATACACCCCCTCTCACATGTGTGAACTGCCTTACAAATAAGATTTCATGATAAATCTTAGGAACAAGTAATGTATTTTTAGCTACAGATTCCTTCACCAAACCTTCACTGTTAATTATCTTGGCCCTTAGTTAACCTTTCCCCACAGCTTTTGTTCTTCTGCCATTAGTGGAAGTTATGTTTCCCAATTATGATATTTTTATTAACAGCTGAAAAATAGTATTCATCTGGAAAAATGTGATGAGCTGCCCCTTAGTCCGCAGTAAGTCATCATTAATCGTTATTATTATTATTATTATTATTTCTTTTCTCACACGTTATGTCTGGACAAAAATGGAAAGTGACGCGGACCTTGATCAAGCGTGACTTCCTTTTAACTGTACGGTATATGTTACACTGCATTTAGGAACTTTCGGGTAATTGAACATGTATCAATAATTACAGATTTCTGTAGCTGTATATATATGTTTGGATGTAACTGTATTGCGTTGATGTACTGGTGGATATTGTGTGGTATGACTCCTGTAGTTGATAGTATAATTGGTATAATGTCAACTTTATCCTGATGCCACATGTCTTTGACTTCCTCAGCCAGTTGGATGTATTTTTCAATTTTTTCTCCTGTTTTCTTCTGTATATTTGTTGTATTGGGTATGGATATTTCGATTAGTTGTGTTAATTTCTTCTTTTTATTGGTGAGTATGATGTCAGGTTTGTTATGTGGTGTTGTTTTATTTGTTATAATGGTTCTGTTCCAGTATAATTTGTATTCATCATTCTCCAGTACATTTTGTGGTGCATACTTGTACGTGGGAATGTGTTGTTTTATTAGTTTATGTTGTATGGCAAGTTGTTGTTGTATTATTATTGCTACATTCTCATGTCTTCTGGGGTATTCTGTATTTGCTAGTATTGTACATCTGCTTGTGATGTGATCTACTGTTTCTATTTGTTGTTTGCAAAGTCGGCATTTATCTGTTGTGGTATTGGGATCTTTAATAATATGCTTGCTGTAATATCTGGTGTTTATTGTTTGATCCTGTATTGCAATCATGAATCCTTCCGTCTCACTGTATATATTGCCTTTTCTTAGCCATGTGTTGGATGCGTCTTGATCGATGTGTGGCTGTGTTAGATGATAACGGTGCTTGCTGTGTAGTGTTTTCTTTTTCCAATTTACTTTCCTTGTATCTGTTGATGTTACTGTGATCTAAAGGGTTGTAGAAGTGGTTATGAAATTGCAATGGTGTAGCTGATGTATTTATATGAGTGATTGCTTTGTGTATTTTGCTAGTTTCTGCTCATTCTATAAAGAATTTTCTTAAATTGTCTACCTGTCCATAATGTAGGTTTTTTATGTCGATAAATCCCCTTCCTCCTTCCTTTCTGCTTAATCTGAATCTTTCTGTTGCTGAATGTATGTGATGTATTCTATATTTGTGGCATTGTGATCGTGTAAGTGTATTGAGTGCTCCTAGGTATGTGTTACTCCATTTCACTACTACAAATGAGTAGGTCAATATTGGTATAGCATAAGTATTTATAGCTTTTGTCTTGTTTCTTGCTGTCAATTCTGTTTTCAGTATTTTTGTTAGTCTTTGTCTATATTTTTCTTTTAGTTCTTCTTTAATATTTGTATTATCTATTCCTATTTTTTGTCTGCATCCTAGATATTTATAGGCATCTGTTTTTTCCATCGCTTCTATGCAGTCGCTGTGGTTATCCAATATGTAATCATCTTGTTTAGTGTGTTTTCCCTTGACTATGCTATTTTTCTTACATTTGTTTGTTCCAAAAGCCATATTTATATCACTGCTGAATACTTCTGTTATCTTTAGTAATTGGTTGAGTTGTTGATTTGTTGCTGCCAGTAGTTTTAGATCATCCATGTATAGCAAATGTGTTATTTTGTGTGGGTATGTTCCAGTAATATTATATCCATAATTTGTATTATTTAGCATGTTGGATAGTGGGTTCAGAGCAAGGCAGAGCCAGAAAGGACTTAATGAGTCTCCTTGGTATATTCCACACTTAATCTGTATTGGCTGTGATGTGATATTATTTGAATTTGTTTGGATATTAAGTGTGGTTATCCAATTTTTCATTACTATGTTTAGGAACTGTATTAATTTAGGATCTACTTTATATATTTCCAATATCTGTATTAACCATGAGTGGGGTACATTATCAAAAGCTTTTTGGTAATCAATGTATGCGTAGTGCAGTGACCTTTGTTTAGTTTTAGCTTGATATGTCACCTCTGTATCTATTATCAGTTGCTCTTTACATCCTCGTGCTCCTTTGCAGCAGCCTTTTTGTTCTTCATTTAGAATTTTGTTCTGTGTTGTATGTGTCATTAATTTCTGTGTAATGACTGAAGTTAATATTTTGTATATTGTTGGTAGGCATGTTATGGGGCGATATTTTTCTGAGTTTGCTGTGTCTACTTGATCTTTAGGTTTCAGGTAAGTTATTCCTTGTGTAAGTGTATCAGGGACTGTGTATGGGTCTGCAATATAATTGATAAATAATTTAGTTAGATCTGAATGTGTTGAGGTGAACTTCTTTAGCCAGAAATTAGCTATTTTATCATTTCCAGGGGCTTTCCAATTGTGCGTAGAATTAATTGCTCGGGTGACTTCATGTTGCAAAATTATCACTTCAGGCATTTGTGGTATCATCTTGTACGAGTCTCTTTCTGCTTGTATCCACCGTGCGTGTCTGTTATGTTGCACCGGGTTTGACCATATGTTGCTCCAGAAGTGTTCCATGTCTTTTATGTTTGGTGGATTGTCTATTTTAATGTGTGTGTTATCTATTGTCTGGTAAAATTTCTTTTGGTTCGTGTTGAATGTTTGGTTTTGCTTCCTTCTATTTTCACTTTTTTTGTATCTTCTAAGTCGTTTGGCCAATGCTTGTAATTTCTGCTTCTTTTCATCTAATTGCTCCATCGCTTCTTGTTGTGAGATTTTACCTAACCTTTTTCGTTTTTTGTCTGATATTTCATTTCTTATAAATTGTGTTAGCTGTCCGATGTCTTTTCTCAGTTTTTCTATTCTGATCTGTAGCCTGTGTTGCCATGCTGGTTTTGTGGGTTTCTTCTGTGTGTTGGTTGGTTCTGATCTCTGCCTTTATTATTATTATTATTATTATTATTATTATTCCTGTGCCACAGGAAGTACTCACTCTAGCAGCACCTGGTTCCTTTGCTGTTTTTTAACTTTTCCCTTTTCAGGGCAATTTCTGAATATGTGACTGACTTTGTGACGTTTATAACAATCATAAGTTTTTTTTTTTTCCCAGTTCTTTCATTTCCTTCTGTCATTTGGCACACATGACATTCCTCAGTGTCTTTAATTACCACAATTAGCTTTCAAGTACATTGTAGACCGTGTATCCCATTTGTCTGGAAATCCAGACACAATAGTCATTGCTAGAGCTTCATCTTCAGTTTCATCAACAATGTTCACTAGATCTACTACAGTTTTCTTACAAGTCCAACATAATTCCCAACAGATTCATAATTCAGTTTTAGTCACTATAATTTCTGTCTCAACAGCACAGTACGAAACTTGCTATCTTTTGGGGCGTATAATTTTTTTAATTTCTTACCATACCGTCTTTCGATTTGTTGAACTTCACAATTGCATTTGCTGCTTGTCACATATGGAAAATACACTCTAAGATAAAAATAATATAGCATTATGAAGAAATTATGCAAATTGGTTACAAATTAATATTCATACAGGTATCCACAGAAAAGGCAACACTGTGAACTTTGGTGGCTGATGGATGAATGTGCAGTGCAATTTCTGCATGCAGCTGGCAAAGACAGTAAACAGGTGACATGTCGATAGCAGGACGTAATGTCTTTGTGAATTTCATTCTGCTCACTCAGTTGGGCAGTAACTTTGCCTCCCAGGCATGCATGAGAACAATATATGCAGATGTCAGTATTTGAGAGAGGATGTGCTGTTTGGGCTCACAGAAGCTGGTTGGAGTAATCAGCAAATTGCTTAACATTTGAATTGGAGTGATGTCACAATTCAACAATGTATGCAGGAACAGGTGAATCATAGGTGAAAACAGCATCAAAAAGGAAGTGGTCAACCTAGAGGGATGACAATGCATGGACCAAGCAATCATCAGAGGCACTAAGACCCCTGGATTCACCATCCAATGTGCAACTGATACTTCAGTGGCCACAAGGACGATTAATTAATAAACAGCTCACAGAAATGGATCTGAGCTCACAGTACCCCTTGTCCTGATTACCACAGACCTCTGTACATCAATAAGCTTGTTTGCTTTGGCATTGGACACACTGGGCCTGGAATCTCATGGACGGGAGTAGAACTGTCTTCAGTGATGAGTCCTACTTGGAACTGAGTTCTGATGACCGGCGAAAATGTGTCTGGAGATGCCCTGGACAGCGACAGGTTACGAATCTGCCTTCCATCATATGGCCTGACAACCAGGAGTGATGGTCTGGGCTGCCACTTAATTTCATAGCAGGAACCCTTTGCTTGTATCCATGGCACCCTTACAGCACAGCGATACACTGACGACGTTCTACATCCCATTTTGTTGCCCTCAATGGCAGCAAGATAATGCCCATCTGCACACGGAGAGACTTTCTACCGCTTGTCTTCCCGCTTGCCAAACTCTACCATGGTCAGCAAAATCGCCGGCTCTATCCCCAGTTAAGGAGATTTGGAGGATTATGCACAGGGTCCTCCAACCAGTTGCAAGTTTTATGATCCAACGTGCCAAATGGACAGAATCTGGCACAATACCCCTGAGAAGGACATAAACAACACTATCAATCAGTGTCAAGCCAAAAAACTGCTTGCATAAAGACAAGAGGTGGACCTACACATTACTAACCTGCTCAATTTGTGAAGCTCTTTCTCTTGAATAAATCATCCCATTTTTGTGATACCGTAATGCTCTTGAATAAATCAACCCATTTTTGTGATACTGTAATGTTTTCTTTGTCTCTACATGTGTATCACATCTACGGCTTTCTGTCCCATTCATATAATTCTTTTGTGATGCATTGTTCTTTTTTTTTTCTTTTCTTTCCTCTCTCTCTTCTAAATCTACATCTACATCAATACTCCGCAAGCCACCAGACTGTGTGTGGCGGAGGGCACTTTGAGTACCTCTATCGGTTCTCCCTTCTATTCCAGTTTTGTATTGTTCGTGGAAAGAAAGATTGTCGGTATGCCTCTGTGTGGGCTCTAATCTCTGATTTTATCCTCATGGTCTCTTCGCGAGATATACATAGGAGGGAGCAATATACTGCTTGACTCCTCGATGAAGGTATGTTCTCCAAACTTCAGCAAAAGCCCATACCGAGCTACTGAGCGTCTCTCCTGCAGAGTCTTCCACTGGAGTTTATCTATCACATCTGTAACGCTTTCGCGATTACTAAATGATCCTGTAATGAAGCGCACTGCTCTCCGTTGTTGAACTGTGACATCGCTCCAATTCAAATGTTGCGAAGTAGCACCTTATCTTGAAGTGACAAATATGCCTTTTGATCAGCAATTGATGCACCTTCACCAGTTTCCATCTCGCCAGGCTTAATTGCAGTTCGAATACATTATACCATTATACTCATTTTCATTTGGTATGACCTGGCAGAGTATTTCACTCCATTTAGTTTCTCAATGCTGTGTCTATTCTCAGTCATCTTCAATATTTCACAAATCATCTTACTGTTGTTAAAAAAACGCTTTTTCTTTCTCATGAAATACACAAACACAGTTCTGTATCAATTAACAATTTCCAAATGTGTCACATAAAAATTGTGTGTTTGGGTGACTGTGTGGTTGTGTGTGTGAATGTGTGTACTTCTACTACAAAATGAGCTAGTTCCCAAACACTAGTGTGAATGCTGCTTTCTGTTACAAGTTTCTGTGCTCACTGCATCAATCTGCTGTAAGTGAGTGGTTGTCTTTCCTCTATTTCATATTGTTGTAAGACAATTTTTTATAATGCAGCTTTTACGCTACTACAACAGATTCTGCCTGGCTTATCCTTCAGTAGTAATCTTAATAATCATATAGGTGAAATTACATTATGACTACTTACATTGTTTGCAAGTTGTAATTCTTTTGTCTCTTGTCCCTCCATTATTTCCACTGTACACCTCATGCTCCGTTTTAATAACACTCATCAACCTACTGCGAGTCAGGTACGTTTCTTTCGGCCCAATGTTGGAGTAAGTTTAAAATATTCATTATTTTACTTCTACAGAAACTATTATTTACACTTCTTTCCTCAGATTTGTTTCTCCTACTAATACATTTCTCACAGACACAGTATCACTATATATTTCACCTTTTCCTCAACACATAGGTCCTCCTTCCTTGGTATACTTACCCTATTTCCTACCACACTACATATATTGCTCTTCCTTTTTCTGCACAATGGTGTAGGTCCTACTTCCTTGGTACACCTGACCTATTCCCTATCATACTACATACACAAAGAGACTTCGGTTTTACATTCTACGATTTTACGTTTTTAAAAATCCACAAATTTTATGTTTCTTCCTTGTAAGGTTTACCTCGATTCTAAGTTCTTACTCGACGTCTCACCTGACTTCATCCTATTTTCTTCCTATTAACATTTTATGTGACTGAACAAGTTCATAGTGGCATAAAAGACAGAGGGTTCACACTATGTGTGGTGATGGAGTTAAGGACATATTTTAGGCCATTGTGGAGAGGGGAGAAGTGAGATAGGGAATGTTGAAGTAATTCACGATCGGTGTTGCCAACACAATTTGCAACATTTAGCTTCACCACGCAATTATGATACAACTACTGCTAGGTTGCAGCAGTAATGGAAAACCAAGACAGTAGACACAAAGTGTTCTGAACTGAACCAATACATGACAACGGGCCCAGCCAACATCTCTTCTTGTGTCACTTATAACTCAGTCTCATCTTTTCACATGTATTTGAAATTTACTGTGTTCAGCAAAAATACCAATCTTCAACCTTTTAAATTCAAACACTGACTCTTGAAGAATAAGCTCGGTCAAAGCCGAGGAGACATTGCCCATTTCCATCTAGTGAACTCTTTTTGGCTGGCAGCTTGTTCAGTCATCCAACTGTCAGTGTAGCCAGCACACCATACCAACACACATAAAATGAACTCACCTACTGGATGAATGGAAAGGGGGAGTGGCCTTGCAATGATGGGAGTGCAAGTAGGGGTGAAAATATTTTGTGAAATACTGAAAATATACTTTTCATGCAGACAATGTGCTAGGACAGAGATGCCATACAGAAACACAACAAGGATTTTTAAGACTTTCGTGTTCATATCTGACGTGATAGAGTTGGACAACTACATACCCCACTCACATATATGCTTTGCCCCACACACTCCACTCACTATAGATTGTAGAGATCGGCAGCAGAGATAGAGGTCATGAAGCAAAACTGCAGCACCTGAGCTTTCTTTCAAATTTACATTTTACACAGTGCACATAAATTCACTGAGTCATTTTCTAATGAGCTTGTAATGTCAACTGGGAAGTAAATTCAGTTTTTCTTGTCTCTGTTTCTCTCATCAAGCCTAAAATACCACTTCAACGGTGGTGAGCATATGAAGTGTGGTTCATAAGAAAAGCATTAAACAATAACAGCATTTGTGACAAAGTTTGTCATTAAGCAGATGTCTGCATCTGTGCTTATGGTTTAACTACTCAGCCATTGTGATGTTTTTGATTTAATTCAACATGTCCATCAATTTTTGCTTTTTTCTGGGTGAGCACTAAGGATGATCTCTCAAAAAAAGTGTGTTTTCAACATATAACTTGTGGTCGTAACATATCAGAAAATAGCTTCATTACCTTGTACTCAGATAGCAGCTTCAATTTTTTGATAAACATTTTCCTCAATTCTGCATTTTTCTCACTTTGCATCTTTTAAGTCTGGACCACACACAAACATAAGACAGGCATTTCACTGTAGTAGGGCACAGCTTCCAGTTTAAAAATCATACTTCTCACTCCTGCATATATTTACTATGTTGAGATATTGTTACTGTGACTTTAAAAATAAAAACTCATGGTCGCATGGTTTTATCTTATCTGCGCCTTGTAAGTACCTAATTTATACCACCTCAGCTGGCAAACCTTACACATATTTTAATTGCTATTCATTACCATTATGTGATTCATTATAAACCTTGTTATGACACAATTATATCATTTTAGTTGGTATTCATCACCATTGTGTTACTCATTACAAAAATTATATTGCTTCACCTTAATGTTAATAAATTGTAACTTTGTTAGAGCACTGTACTGATGAAAATAAGTCTAGTAAAGATAAAGACATTCTTATGAATGCAGATTTCACATAATTTTGATATGAAGATTGCAATATTTCGACATGCTAACTATTTCGGAAACATGAAAATCAATTGTAAAGCCAAATTCTATAATCAGTTTTGTAAAAGCATTGAAATTTTAATTTTAAATACAAATAAATTTGATTGAAACTATGTAAAAAACAACTTTGTAACTGTTGGAGTCTATATATGGAGCAATGGCAGTAGCCGTAGGAGGTCAAACTTAACGTCTAATATACTAAACCTGTGTCAGTTTATGATGCAATAAACCTGTTTTAAAAGTATTATGATTGTTTCAGTTATATTATTTATTTGATTAATCAGTAGAAATCATTTAACACACTTAAAAGTGGACACAGATATTATTTTATGTGGTGAAATAGGCGCAAATCTGAGTTACACACATAATTTGAGGCTGTGATTACCAGCAAGTCAAATATTTATACTGTAGCCATGAAAGCTCGTTATGTTTGAAGTTGTTTGTCTCTAAACTGATGTTAACTGTCTTTCGGCTCCCCAAGTCCAATTTTCTGTGACTGTCTAGAAGGATAACATCACGTGAACAGTGAATACTACTCTAAAATGCTTCAACATAATCTGAAGACACGCCTACCAGTTGCAGTGCTGGCACTACAAATTGCACGTCATGCTTACATGAAAGCAGACGAAAGGCTTCTTGTAACTGTAGGCCTACCAGTAGGGGTTGTTGGCGACTCCCGAGATGGGCCAGCAACTGCATCTTCACTCACTTTGATAATGTTTAGCACAACTGCACAATAAAAACATGCAGAACAGTACAGCGCAAAACAATAACGAAGCAGACGACAATGGCTACCTCGTACAACACAGTCAGCTACGTAATGTTGGCAGCAATCAAAACTGCGTGCCTACCAAAGCCTCCCGACGTTTACCGACTTCTACCGATTCAGGACTAGGGAGAGGTCTGCCATCTAAAAGTTTAGACACTGTACATGCACTGTTATGATGTTACGGTGTTGCGCCCCGATTAGTTGCAACTTTCAGGAAGTCAGTAAAATATGTTGAGCAATAAACTCTGCACCTAATTGAAATGGATGGCCAGCTTTTTATTGATGACAAACTGAATCCATTTTTATCTTAGCTGCAAAGCTGAGACTATGGGTCTGGAGAAGATAACTAAGCAGGTCTGACATCTACAAGACCTTCAAGAACAAAGATAAGTAGTCCGTGATCTCGTTTTTCTTGAAAAATATCCGAGTTGTAGAGATGAACTCATGTCAGGCACAGCACAGGCTAATTCCAGTCAAGATTTCAAGTAACCGTCACAATACAAGGTTGGCAGCTCACTGAATGGAGTCCAAGCCCTCATGTTACTGAACCTCATCAACCTGACCAGCTCTATTAGGTAAGGGCTTTAGCAACCTCTACATAGAACTCACGGTTATACCATGGAAAGTCACTAATATCATATCCCACACTCATCAACTGACACAGCACTATCACAAAACATCATCAATTTACATGCTCTTTAACACGACTCTGTATCAGACGAAAACACTCCCATACCAGATCCTTTCCACAATACTGGCAGGGCTACCATGAGTGCACCAAATGTACAGACAGCCTGAATAACTCCCCAGGCTCAACTGGGACTCATTAACGGACATGACACTAGTAAAGGATGAGCCAGACAGTAGGGGATTTCACTTTATTATATGAGCTTCCAAATGGTAACTTCATTTTTCCATTGCGGCCAAGCCACGGCCGGCAGTGTTAGCTGCCTGTAAGTTCTTTCGTCCCACGGTCTAGTAACAGGAAGTCAGCACCGACGAAGGGCACCTTGATCACACGCCTCCCTCATGTGCTTACGAGGTAATGCCGTTCCAGGCATCGCTTAGCAGGCAACACTTTGGAAAGTTCCATTGCCGTCACTGTGGGTTTCTCGGTCCCGACCAATCAGGGCCAAGGAAGCCACATGGTGTGTCGAATATACCCGGCCGCCCATCACCGGGCCCGCTCTCTTGTGCTCTTGTCTTCTCACTCTCTTGGACGCGCGCCCTGTAGCTGTGAACATCTCCCGCTTCTCCTGGTGCTGCGGCGCTGGAGAATTAGTTTTCACAGCTGGCATGCCGCTTAGACTGGCCCGATTGGCTGAAGCTAACTTTTGTTAGCTTCGCGAACTATGTTTCGCCAAATTCTACACTCTGGCTCACCCTCACCTCCCTAGGCCTAGCTATGTGATCCCTTTTTAACATTCTTTTGGCAATAAATTGCCTTTGATTAAATATTATCTTCATCATTCCATAAGCCATCCTGTACAACTGGTGTCAGAAGTGCGGATCTGTTCCGGTAGCGACTTTGTCGCTACATTAAATTCTTTCGGCAAGACACCATGCACTTTGTGCATGGAATGTGCCAACCGGCCGCCACATTTGCTGCAGCGAAGCAGCCCACACTAGTCAGCCACGTGAGCCGGACGCTGCCGTGCTGCCCATTGCCTGAGTTCAAGGGGCCTGCGCTGCGCTGCGTGACCGTCCGGGCCGCCGTTATCCGTTACCGTGCCAGCACGATGCCGCGCCACCCACCGTCGTCTGCCACTGTTGCGACATGCCAGGGGCCTGCTGCCATCGTGAACCGGCCAGGCCAGCGCCGTCCGCCGCCAACATATCTGCCGCCACCCGAGGGTTTGGATGCCGCCGCCGCCCGCAGCCACCTACTGGCCGCCACTCCATCACGCCGTCGCCGCCACCAATGCGTCACGCCGACTCCACTATTATGTAAGTCGCCGCAATGCTTCCAACATTAACTTTGTCGATCGTCCGCTGCTGGATTTGGAAACTTTGTGGCCATCCTTTTTTGTAACAATTATTATTTTTTGTTGCCAGCATCCCTTAAATTTGTAACACGCCTATGGGAACACGAGCGATGGAACAGGATACTCCCGCAGAGGCACTAGCCTTGCAAGACCCGCTCAAGGCCATAAATGCACAAATGCGCCAATTACTTGCACAAAATCAGGAGCTCCTTGAACAAAACCGTGTCTTGAACCACACGCTGGAAGCTAGAGTGTGAACTTCCGTACATCTGGCTAGCTCCATCCCTGTAACAAATGCTCGAACCGTGGCAAATAACACCAATTCTGTCTCTAATGCAAATGCCACAATTTCTGCTAACATGGCGACTGTAAGCAATTTTCCTGTGGCTGATTTCATTCCCACCTTTTCTGGGAAGAACCACGAAAATGTGGCTTTGTTCCTACAGAATATTCGCAATGTGGGTGGCACGTGTGCCTGGCCGGATGATCTATTGGTCAATGTAGCCAGACTGTAGGCCATACTAATAATGTTTGCCCCATAAAGTCACTATTTTCTCACCAAATGCGTGGCCACCACTGCTAGATCCAACATGACTTGTAATTAACTGGAAAAGTCCTGCATGTAGCAAGAGAATTAATTGATGGAAAACACCGTCATTACTATACATTTATTTAAGTTGTGCATGTAAGTTATAAGTAGACATAAGAATTGGCAACCATTGGTAATTGATAACTGATGATGTCACATGTTAATGGAAGTGATTGAAGTTTTGTAAGCATTTTGTCTTGTGTCACTTAATGTCTCCAGTAATGTTATCGTAGCAGTCGAGAATTAAAAACACAAATGTTCTTTAATAGTGGAATTAATGGGAAAGTTGTCCTTGCCAACAGAACAAGCTGAATTAAGAATCAGTTAATCATGTATATGTCAAAGGGATTCACACTTCACCTGTTGATTTAGTGAATAGTGCACAAACACAGCTGTTAAAGCTTTACCATAAGAACACGATAGTAATACTCCTCCGTAACTGCCAGCAGATCAGTGACTACATGCTGCCATCTACCTGTCATTTGTAATACGCCCCATTACATGTGTGGTTTTGCTAAATGATCAGACAATGGTAATAACAAGAATATGTATGTCCAAGTTAAACAACAAATATGTTACTCTAAAGTAAAAGGAGTCTTCCTCAAGTGTTATTTTACCGTTTTTATAATACGATGTTGAACATACCACGCGCTTCTGTATATTAAATGCCACAAAAGGAGTCGTGTAAATACCGCTGCTGTTGTCTACAGTTGTTCACATGTGGTGAGTTCCCCTCCTCCCTGCCAGCTGACAACGCTGCCCCCTTCCCTTCCCCCCTGAGTGCCAAGTGAGCAGCCATTGCAGTTCCCCCTTCCCCCACCAACCGCAATCTGTCTTTGGCACAGGCAGCACCTGCACCTCTCCCCTCGCCCCTCGACCCTCGACGCCATCATCCTCCGCCGCACCCGCCACGTGCCCCGTTACACTGATTCAGCTCCACGCTACACCTTCGTACATTTGTACATTGCAGTTTCAACAGCAAACCTAAAGGGATAGATTCACCAGCTTAATATTGCCCTACAGATTTTACTAGTCTTATCTAAAGATGGGAATCTATTTGCGTTGTCTATTTGAGTTTTCAGTAAGGAACAAAATCATGAGAGAGAAGCTTTTCCTCATAAACATCGTCTATACCACCATCAGGATTAGTAAACGTTGGAATTTCAGATCGATCTCTGGCTATGTCGTATTATCACCATGGTTAATAAACAGATCTATATGGCGTCATGCAAGTTGGCCCTTGCCGTGGTATTTGTCCTGTAAATGACTGCTGTGTGGGAAACGCGTTAGCCAACGAGTTGGGTTTGGAATGCCATTGTAAAATACAATTTATTTAGACGCATAAAACCTACCAGTTACCTAAATCTTAGAAGGACAGGGTATCTAAACAAATAAATGAGTCATGATCATTTTGCGAATTTTGACGACTGAGTTATCTGAGTTCCCTGAAAACATCCTCAATGCACACTACTGGCCATTAACATTGCTACACCACGAAGATGACGTGCTACAGACGTGACATTTAACCGACAGGAACAAGATGCTGTGATATGCGAATGATTAGCTTTTCAGAGCATTCACACAAGGTTGGCGCCGGTGGCGACACCTACAACGTGCTGACATGAGGAAAGTTTCCAACCGATTTCTCATACACAAACAGCAGTTGACCGGCATTGCCTGGTGAAACGTCGTTGTGATGCTTCGCGTAAGGAGGAGAAATGCGTACCATCACGTATCCGACTTTGATAAAGGTCGGATTGTAGCCTATCGCGATTGCGGTTTATCGTATCGCGACATTGCTGCTCGCATTGGTCGAGATCCAATGACTGTCAGCAGAATATGGAATTGGTAGGTTCAGGAGGGTAATACGGAACGCCGTGCTGGATGCCAATGGCCTTGTATCACTAGCAGTCGAGATGACAGGCATCTCATCCGCATGGCTGTAAAGGATCGTGCAGCCACGGCTCAATCCCTGGGTCAACAGCTGGGGACGTTTGCAAGACAACAACCATCTGCATGAACAGTTCGACGACATTTGCAGCAGCGTGGGCTATCAGCTCGGAGACCATGGCTGCGGTCACCCTTAACACTGCATCACAGATAGGAGCGCCTGCGATGGTATATTCAATGACGAACCTGGGTGCACGAATGGCAAAACATCATTTTTTCGGATGAAGCCAGGTTCTGTTTACAGCATCATGATGGTCGCATCCGTGTTTGGCAACATCGCGGTGAACGTACATTGGAAGCGTGTATTCGTCATCGCCATATTGGCGTATCACCCAGCGTGATGGTACGGGGTGCCATTGGTTACACGTCTCGGTCAGCTCTTGTTCACACTGACGGCACTTTGAACAGTGGACGTTACATTTCAGACTTGTTACGACCCTTGGCTCTACCCTTCATTCGATCCTTACGAAATCCTACATTTCAGCAGCATAATGGACAACCATATGTTGCAGGTCCTGTACGGGCCTTTGTGGGTACAGAAAATGTTCAACTGCTGCCCTGATCATCACATTCTCTAGATCTCTCACCAACTGAAAATGTCTGGTCAATGGTGGCCGAGCAACTGACTCATCACAATACGCCAGTCACTACTCTTGATGAACTGTGGTATCGTGTTGAAGCTGCATGGGCAGCTGTACCTGTACACGCCATCCAAGCTCTGTTTGACTCAATGCCCAGACGTATCAAGGCCGTTATTACGACCAGAGGTGGTTGTTCTGGGTACTGATTTCTCAGGATCTATGCACCCAAATTGCGTGAAAATGTAATCAGATGTCATTTCTAGTATAATATATTTGTCCAATGAATACCTGTTTATCATCTGCATTTCTTCTTGGTGTAGCAATTTTAATGGCCAGTAGTGTATAGCTGTCTTGAACAACATAAGCTAACTCTGGAACGAAATTTTGTGTCTTATCGAGGAACTAAACTCCGTGCGTAGCAAGAGGACAGACCCAGCGTGAACGCCAGTACTACCGCCAAGCCACTTGAAACCGCACGCAGCTGTACTGTTAGCTGTGCTGTCAGCAACTTACAATCTCACTAGCGCGATGCGTGTCGCACCTTAGTGCCTCAAGCTGCACTGAATCTCAACACAGAATTCTTAACCATTATTTAACAAACCCTTTGAATAACTTTAAGCACATTTTCAATACTAAGGAACTTACTTTCCTTCCTATACACTTTACACATAACAATTGGACTCTAATTTTATTAAAAACAAAAGTGCTGACACATAAGTCATATTGACGTCTTTGAGATGCAACTAACTTCGTCGAGCTGCCAATAATGATTATATGGAAGCAGGTAGGCGAGAGAATTAACAAAAGGAACAACATACACTTTACACGTAACAATTGGACTCTAATTTTATTAAAAACAAAAGCGCTGACACATAAGTCATATTGACGTCTTTGAGATGCAACTAACTTCGTCGAGCTGCCAATAATGATTATATGGAAGCAGGTAGGCAAGAGAATTAACAAAAGGAACAACAATCATACCCTTGAACGATTGAGTGGGGGCTGATAATCACCAATGTTTGCAAATACAAATCAACACAGGAAACAGCATATCACATGTTTAATAATTATTGGTCTGTTCACTGAAGGAGACATAAAACCACTTTTCATTAGAATCTTGTTAAAGGAAGTATTAATGTGACATTACACTATTCCACAGCATTACACATAACACTGCCATGACTTAACAACAGTTATCTTGTAGGTAGAAGTACTATCAGTTGGTATGAAAAAATAAACAAGAGCATAAGGGAATAACACAGAATACTTACACTGGAGAATAAGGGAATTTTGTGTAAAGGAAATGATATTTTGTACTTTTGTTTCTGTCGTGGTTTTGCCACCGCTTGCATCACTATGAGGAGTTGCTAATTACTTATGTCTAATTACTTGTGCCCAAGTACTTATGTCAATGCATTATTTTTACTATTGTTCATTTTGTCCATGTCTCATTTATGCTTCTATCGAATGTTTAGAGAGTTTTAGACAGAGTCTGCCAGCACCAGTAATTTAGTATTTGTATCAACCTAGTGTTTCCATGTGTCACTGTGTTACTAGAATGATGAGGATGATCATTTTTGTGGGATTTCAAGTATGCTAGAATAAGTTCCCGAGTATTAGTAGTAATGATGCCTTAGGTAAGAAATTATTTTGGAAGGGTAATTTAAGAGGTAACCATGTTTTATTTCTTTTGTATTTGAATGTTTATCTGGAGGAAAGTATCACATGCCTACCCCCATGATAGGTAACATAAACAGAGTAAATCATGCCCACAGAACGAGCAAGCTTTAGCCATCTACCTAGAATGTTGGATGAACAAGAGAACCACACCCGCAGGGGCACGTACCTTAGGTGACGCGAATGGCGATAGCGCGGAACCCCATTTCTTCACTTTTCAGTTTCGCAGCATAGTCCATCCTACCCACTTTCATCTTTCCTCTCTCAACAGAACAACATATGAAGAGTCTTACACCACCCGCGAGGGCACGTACCTTACGTGATGCAGCTGGCACCCCAGCGGACCCTTAGCTGTCTAAAGTCATTCCTTCACATTTCGGTTTCGCAGCCTAGACTATCCTAACCACTTTTATCTGTCAACTTTCAACAGAACAGCGCCTTAGGGAGTATCCTAACACAAAACTATTCAGTTCAGGTGAACTAACACAGTTAGACCTTAATCTTTCATGTCGAAGAAGAGTTCACGTGAACAGTGTTCCGTGCTCTCTGACAACAGCTAATAATGCACCAACAGACGCGAACTGCGTCTCGCCTGCAGCTAAACCGCCATTAAGCGGAAATCTCCGTTCAAAACTTGAGCCTTCTTTGACAATGTTTTTCTGTTTTATTTTCTTAAGGAATACCGACTACTGAAGTAGCAGCACTTAACTTTGTGACATGACTCAGGTGACTCAGGACACTGATATGAGAGTTGTTTTTTAAGTAAGGGCCGTTTTTATTTTTAAAAAAAGATACAAATACTTTTGTAAAAAAACTTTTATTTTCTGATTCTACACACTTTTACCTATTTTTCTACATAGTTGCCTTGTTTATTTAAGCACTTGTCATACCGTACAACTAAGTTTTTAATTCCCTCTTCAAAGAATTCGGCCGCCTGATCCGACGGCCAAGAGTTCACGGCCACTTTCACTTCATCATCGTCATTAAAGTGCTGCCGCCAAGATGGTGTTTCAGGTACCAGAAAAGGTGAAAATCGCTAGGAGCAAGGTCGGGGCTGTATGGTGCGTGGTCCAAAACTTCCCAGCCAAAAGAATCAATCAAATCCCGAGTCTTTTGAGAGGTGTGAGGCCTAGCGTTATCGTGCAGGAGCAAAACTCCTTTTGTCAGCATGCCGCGCCTTTTGTTTTGAATTGTTCTGCGGAGCTTCTTTATAGTTGCACAGTAGGAATCTGAGTTGATTGTCGTTCCTCGTGGCATAAAGTCCACTAGCAGAACACCGCGCCGGTCCCAGAACACAGTTGCCATAATCTTGCACTTTGACAGCGTCTGTTTGGCTTTGACCTTGATGGGTGAGGTTGTGTGTCGCCATTCCATCGATTGTCGCTTGCTTTCGGGAGTGATATGGGATACCCATGTTTCATCTCCAGTGACAATTTGACTCAACATGTCATCACCTTCTTCCTCGTAACGAATCAAAAAGTCCAATGAAGTGGCAAATCTCTTCCCTTTGTGGTCCTCTGTGAGGAGTCTGGGTACCCACTGAGAACACAGTTTCTTAAAGTTTAGGTTTTCAGACACAATTTTGTACAAAACCGATCTTGAAACTTGTGGAAATTCCAAAGAAAGAGTGGAAAGTGTGAATCTTCTGTCCTCACGAATCTTTGTTTCGACTGCAGCCACCAAATCATCAGTGATCACAGAGGGCCGGCCTGAGCGTTCTTCGTCTTGGACGTTTTAACGGCCATTTTTAAACTCTCTAACCCATTGACACACTTTACCTTCACTCATTGCATTCAAGCCATAAACTTCTGTTAACTGACGATGAATTTCTGCAGCTGATAGGCTTCTCGCGGTCAAAAAACGTATCACTGACCGTATCTCACACGCGGCGGGCGATTCAATAATCGTAAACATTATAAAGTAGAACAGCGATGCGTACACGTCAGCTACAGAGCTGCAACTTGCATTAGTGTGAACAGGAAGGATGCCACCAAGTGGCGCGGTGGCTTGTTGCGACATCCGCGGGAACTACGGGACTATACGCGTGGACGGCCCTTACTTAAAAAACAACCCTCATATAACCAAGGATAGAAGGAGATTTTAGCAACTACCTAGGCCCGAGGAGGACAGCACTACGGAGTTATAGAGACGGCGAATTTAGTCGCAAAATGTTGAGAGGATAAAGACGGCGAATTTGGTTGTATATATATATATATATATATATATATATATATATATATATATATATATATATATATATATATATATATATATATATATATATTGGAATTGGGATTGGAATGACTCCTTACCCTCTCCCTTAAAACCCATATCCTTTTGTCTTTCCTTCTCCTTCCCTCTTTCCTGACGAGGCAACCGTTGGTTGCGAAAGCTAGAATTTTGTGTGTATGTCTGTGTTTGTTTGTGTGTCTATCGACCTGCCAGCGCTTTTGTTTGGTAAGTCTCATCATCTTTCTTTTTAAAAAAAAAAAAAAAATATATATATATATATATATAACTTTACTGTACAACCAAATTCGCCGTCTTTATCCTCTCAACATTTTGCACTGATATGGACCTAAAAAATAGAGAAAACAAGAACCTATCAGGCATGTGCCCTCCCTTAGTTTTAAGAGTGCAATTGTGATATCAACTTATGTGGGAAAACTAGTGTAGTATAGTGAAAGTGTTCTCTTAGTGATAACTCCCTTTCTAAATGTGTTTGAAACGTGTGGACCTCTCCTCATACCCCACTACGCAGTTCCAGTGCATGGGCTTGGCCACGGCCACGCCCCCTTCCCGCCGGCAGCCTGCGCACTGCCCGCTGATGACAACACAACATGCCGCCTCGCGCCACTCGCACCCGCAGTGACTCATCAGTGGTGATATGTTTACATTTCCAACTTATTTAAGCAAAAAAGACACTTTTACTTCATCCTAACAACAAGAACACTTGGCATGTTTACCTCATTCACACTGTCATGTTTCATTAATGTAATTTTGTTTTGATATTTTAAGATGTTTTGATGTTTTATGATAATTCTTGTATACACATAATATTGTTGGCATGTGTAAGTCCCTTTGCGACCCTTAGGACGTCTCTAGAGTCTCTACACCATCCCATAGGTTAAGACCCCTGCCGTCTTCCGTGAGGGTCATTCTTAATCAAGTTATGTTTACTTTGTTTTGCAAACTACAATTGATTACATTTAAATAATAATTACATTGAGCAAATTCACATACGTTCTCCGTTCCCACGGAAGGGGGAGGAGTGTAAAGGATCAGCCAGACAGTACGGTATTTTACTTTATTATATGAGCTTCCAAACGGTAACTTCATTTTTCCATTGCGGCCAAGCCACAGCCAGCAGTGTTAGCTGCCTGTAAATTCTTTTGTCCCACAGTCTAGTAACAGAAAGTCAGCACCGACAAAGGGCACCTTGATTACGCGCCTCCCTCATGTGCTTACGAGGCAACGCTCTGGAAAGTTCCATTGCTGCCCCAGCGGGTTTCTCAGTCCCAACCAATCAGGGCGGAGGAAGCCACGTGGTGCTTTGAATATACCTGGCCGCCCATCACCAGGCCCTCTCTCTTGTATTCTTGCTCACCCGCGAGTCGTACGCGCGCCCTTCCCGCAAGTCTGTTGCGCGCCCTGTATCATATAGACCTTCCCACTTCTCCCGTTGCTGCAGCACTGTGGACTTAGTTTTGGCAGACACCAACTTTCGTTAGCTTCGCGAACTATGTTTTGCCAAACTCTGCACTCTGGCTCACCCTTGCCTCCCTAGGCCTGGCTATGTGATCCCTTTTTAATATGTTTTTGCCAATAAATGGCCTTTGATTAAATATTATCCTAATCATTCCATAACACCCACCACCTTCCCATAAGCCCATCCTGTACACACACACAAAATTCAAGCTTTCGCAACCAACAGTTGCTTCGTCAGGAAAGAGGGAAGGAGAGGGAAAGACGAAAGAATGTGGGTTTTAAGGGAGAGGGTAAGGAGTCATTCCAATCCCGGGAGCGGAAAGACTTACCTTAGGGGGAAAAAAAGGACACACACACGCGCACACACACACACACACACACACACACACACACACACACATCCATCCGCACATATACAGACACAAACAGACATTTGTAAAGGCCTTTACAAATGTCTGCTTGTGTCTGTATATGTGCGGATGGATGTGTGTGTGTGTGTGTGTGTGTGTGTGTGTGTGTGTGTGAGTGAGTGTATACCTGTCCTTTTTTCCCCCTAAGGTAAGTCTTTCCACTCCCGGGATTGGAATGACTCCTTACCATCTCCCTTAAAACCCACATCCTTTCGTCTTTCCCTCTCCTTCCCTCTTTCCTGATGAAGCAACCGTTGGTTGCGAAAGCTTGAATTTTGTGTGTGAGTTTGTGTTTGTTTGCGTGTCTATCAACATGCCAACGCTTTCACTTGGTAAGTTACATCATCTTTGTTTTTAGATATAATTTCTACTTATGATGATATGATACATAGTTTCTCCTTACGATGATATGATACATAGTTTTCTACTTGTTATGGAATAATTTGTACCTTTTGTGAAATGTGATATGAAAGGGGAGGGTTTATATACATTTTGAAAGGGGTAGGTAGTGTAGGTACAAACATGACTAACACTACACACACACACACACACACACACACACACACACACACACCTACCTTTCAAACGACCCTCGCAGACAAGTGTGACTGATTCTTCACCATTGCCGTTCCATAGGAGTTGATCTTTCTTCAGGGACTTCAAAGGTGAAGTTGAGAATGTCCATTCTGCAGGGGACATTTAACATCATACCTCGTCTGGCTTCTCACTCAAGTACCGGCAAAGTGGGGATCCTGGCGAAGGGGGGTGGGAAGGGTTTCCTGTCTTTGGGGCTATTTTCTTTCTCTTTTTCGATCTTAGCAACCATTTCTACTTTTTCCTTTCTTACTTCTCTTTTGAGTACCAGTCTGTCTCTCCCTCTGTCCATATACATACACTTCTATCGCTGAAGTCCTTCTCAATTTCCATGGTAATCTATAACCTTCAATTTATTTTCCATAAGCTGGCCAAAGAATCAGGCTACACAACTACCCATATGCATACACACGACAAAACACCAAGACACAAACAGGAAGGGTACAATTTAAGATAATGTGGGAACCGTCATGTTGAAGGGAGAAAAGTGCACAGTGACAGGTATGCTCACCTGGCTAGGTGAGGTGACGGTTCCACATCACATACGGGTATGTACAGGGATATATTTCAATATGTAAGTATTTATGGTTATGATGATGGTATTACACTAGTACTTGTACATGAGAGAAGGAGGAACACATTGTGGTTCATTATGCTACATCATATACTTAAGTGGACAGAATTGGTGTCAGTCTGACAACTATTCTGGCGAATTGTAGGATAATGGGACAAGCAGAGTATAAGTAGGAGAGAGAGAGAGAGAGAGAGAGAGAGAGAGAGAATAGCTGACCTATACTGTGCAGGCAGGGGCTCCAAGAAGGGGACTAACCTGTACCATAGCATATTAGGAATTTGTTTAAAGGGGCATACCTACCAAAACGAAAGGAGGAAGTGCTTCCATAGTATCAAACCATATATGAGGTATAGGTACGGTGCCTAAAGGAAGAAGGGCAGTATCATGACAAAGTCACACATTTAGTAGAAATTGTTCTGGTAAGTTTGAATTCTCATTTCCACTCACACTGCTATGTTTATTTGAAGTTACATGAGTTGATAGAACACCTTTATTTACCCAGAGTTCCTCCAGACTATAAACGGTATCGAATAAATCCATACTTAGAAAAAGTAGCACGCAAAGCAAGAGCAAACAACAGCATATGCTTGGATAATACACACTTGGAATTTACAATTGGAAAGGGAACAGAAAGATTCTTGTCCTTACAATGTTTACACTGATCAAAAGGTCCATGATTATAATGGTATTAACATGGAAAAGGAAAGAGAGCTATATATGAAGTACCCAATGGCTACAAAAATGTTATATAAATTGATGGAAACATAAAGTAATATTGTATGAATACAATTTGATGTACATAACGAACATGTATAAAATATCATGTTTTCGAGCTAAGGGGAGGGATATGTAGTGCCTCGAGAATTTCAGGGTAAATTCTAGAGAACCTTGTATTTCCACCATCTTGAACACGCGTTATTTTAGAGATGAGTGTGGTAAAGTAGAACTGTGTCTACTGCACCACAATTATTTGTGTGCAAGACCGACGTATATGGGACGGATGATAGGCACGGGCAGGTAGTCGCTGAGCCCACCTAAGAAGTTACATGTCCAGCTCAAGGAATAAACGCGCCATACTCCGTGCGACATCACAATTTATTGTGTGAACATTTGAATGTTGTTGAGAGACAAGAAGAGACAATTACTTATTCATTCATTCTCTTACTTTTGTAAGGTCCGGACAGTTGTCTTGTTAAACTTGGAGAGATTTCTAGACTGTATTTATGGAAAATGAATGCGATAGTTTCTGACGGACAGAAGATGTCGAGTTTACAAAAAATGTTTTGGCTGTATGAAAACTGTTATGTGTGATGAAAATACAGTGAGATTGACTTCAAGGTATTCTCGAGTGTATGGAGTTATTTTAAAAGTGTTAAAAAATTCCTCCAAAGTAGCATCTTATCTTCGGAGAAGAAGTTGTGCAAGACATCGCAGCTGGCTATCCTGAAAAGAAGATCGGTGAAGCAACTCCAAGGAAGTTCGATAGCCAAGGGGGAGTATGAGACTTGCACACCAGTACCACACTGCCACCCTTAATCACCACGAACCACCAGACACTGTGGCGTGCCATTTTTCATTCAATGTTCATAGTGCAAGTTAATGGTTTGTTTTCTACATTTCTTGAATGTTGACAATGTCAATTTTGTTAAGTTTAATATCAAAATCCCTTTCTGTCAGATCTTAAAAACGAGTAGTGGCTATAAAATAATGGGCTATTGCTGTAAAACATTTTGTTTCAAAAATATGCATACTTAGTTATTGTCACCCTTCATTCCCTATTCCTATAAAGCTCCATTTGAATTTTCCATTGATGGAAACAGTGCTGGAAGTCCTCCTTGATTACACATGCATAGACAAGTCACATGGTGCTATGTTAGGCAAATAAAGTGGGTGGTCTAACACTGGGTGCTGTACTTTGCTAGAAGCTTCTTAACGGACAAAGTGTATGAGATGGTGCGTTGTCTTTTGCAGAAACTGTGAGTTGTTTCTTGTACACTTCAGGTCATTTTCTTCCCTTATTTTCTCACTGAGGTGGGCAAGAACTTCAAGACGGTAATACTGATAAATACTCTAACCTTCAGGAACCTAGTGAAGATATAGAATTCCAAGAGTAACGGAAATAAAAGAAAGAAAGAATAGTGTAAGTAAAAGAAAGAAAGAAACCATCATAATTGCATTTTTTGCTCTCATTGAAGTTGTGCCCATCCAACTCATGGGATGGCAATTAATTTCAGGATCATAAGTGAAAGACTAAGATTTGTCCCATTTTATCACTCTTTGTAAATTAGGATCATTTTCACTGGTATTCAAAAATTCAGTAAAATTATTTTCATGTGCTACTTTTTGTTCAACCATGATAATTTTCAGCACCAGGTTCACACACAATTTTCTTATGTTAAATTGATCATGTAAAATTTGCCTTACACATTCTTTGTCAATTCTTACAGTTTCAGCAATCAATCGAATACTCAATCAACAATCAGATTGGTCATATTACAAACTTCTTCAACATTTTCATCTGTTTTTGGGGGGCACATCTCTTTTTGAAGATAAAGGACATCCCTGGTGTGAGTCATTTTCAAAATCTTCTCAGCCACCTTGGAAACACTTGGAACACTCAAAAACTTGCTAATGTGATAAACAGTCTTCACCATAAAACTCTTTCAGTAAAAGATAGGTTTCAGTAGCAGTTTTTCCAAGTTCCATGTGAAACTTCATACAATTCATTGCTCTGTTACTACACTTCACATTTTCCCGACAAAAAAATTAACAGCTCTTATAAAAATGAGGGCCATGGCCACAGTGATATGTCTGCAGACACCAGAGATGCTGCATCTGACCAAAAAGGCTTCACACTTCACAGCTATTGGTCATTCATCTAACACATGCGTACTTACCCTGTGGCAGCATCAGTCCTGTTATTTTATAGCCAGACCTCATATACAGAGAACAGGAGTGATCCTATTGCACTTCCCTGTGACACCCCTTATGATTTGTTTGCTCCTGTGGCACAACTGACAAAATGTTTGTCACTGTTGAATACTCCCTCTCCAGGACAGCATACTGGGTTCTATTGCTTAAGAAGTGTTTGAGCCACTCACATACCTGGGAACCTATTCCATATGCTTGAACCATCATTTACAGTCTATAATGCAGTACTGTGTCAAACATGTGGTACTGTGTCAAACACTTTCCAGAAATCTAGGCATATGGAATTTGCCTTCTGCCATTCATTCAAGGTTTGCAGGATACTCTGTCACAAAACAAGCAAGCTATATTTTGCACAAGCAATGCTTTATAAATCCATGCTGATTTGTATACAGAAGATTTTCTGTCTCTAGGGAATTTATTATATTCAAACTTAGAATATGCTAAATAATTCTGCAGTAAACTGATTTTAAGAATATTGGTCCGTAATTTTGCGTGTCATTTCTTTTACCATTCTTACATACAGGACTCACCTGCTCTATTTGCCAGTCACTTGGGACTTTGCGCTGTGTGAGAGATTCGCGAAAAATTCATGCTCAGTAAAGGGCCAAAGCGAAAGAGTACTTTCTGTAAAACCAAACTGGGATTTCACCCAGACCAGGCGACTTACTTGTTTTCAACACTTTTAGTTGCTTCTCAATACCAGGGATGCCAATTCTATGTCTTCCACACAGGAGTCTGTGCTGCAGTCAAATGATGGCATGTATGTCTGTACAATCCTCCTGAGTGTATGGTTTTTTTTTTTTATTTTAAATTACAATTAATAAAATATTCTGGACTATTATGCCGTGGTCGAAGGGATTTCACTTTAAAACCTGACGTTTCTTCCCCATCTGAGAAGGACATTTTCAAGGTGGGTCATAGCTTTGTTGAATGTCAGCACCACGTTCGTACGTACTTTTCTCATGTTAAATTGATTATGTAAAATTTGCCTTACACATTCAACAAAGCTACGACCCCCCTAAAAAATGTCCTCCGCAGATGGGAATGAAACTTCGGGTTTTAAAGTGAAATTCCTTGGACCATGGCATAATAGCCCAGAATAATTTATTAATTGTGACAGTTCCAGTCATGAAAGTTTAAATGATTTTTTATGTTTAATAAAAAATGTCAGCTTTTCTTTTGCTGTTTGCTACTGCCACACCAGACAGGCCAACAAGTGAGTGGATGGAGGCCTATGGCCCACTTTCACATCGTGCAGAAAACTGAGAAATTAACACTTCAGCCAAGACACATTACTTCATTGTTTACTGTCAGCAAGATGCAAAAGCTATAACATACTCTGGTTTATGAGACACAGACAAGAATAAAAGACTTTTCCACAAGACTGACACTGCATGTGAGCTTGCAAGTGGAGATGTTTATGGAACCAGTTGCCTGCAGTTGTGTGGAGTTACTAGGCTTTGTTACTGCTTCTCCTACAGATGAAGACAATAACGATGTGAAGAGAACCTCCTGGACCTTTTTTTTCCTTCCACATATCTATGTGTTATCACTGTGTTATAATAGCATATTGGATTTAGTATATAAGGCCTTACCTCCAGATAATACGCAGAAAGTGACACATAAAATAAACTGTGTTTGTCTCTTTCCAACAATAAACAGAAGAAAGGATGACTAGGGTTTCACATCCTGCCCACAACGAGTTCATTGTGCGCAGCATACAAGCTTTGGTTAGGGAAAGAGGGCACTTATAAAAGGAACCATCCAGACACTCTCCTATTTAAGGAAATCATTGAAATTATAAATTTGGAATGCCACATTGAGGTATGAAACATCATCCCCCCAAATGTGAGTCCAGTGTCTTATCATTGTGCTATCTCATCAGGTAGCAATAATAATAGTGCAGCCACTGGCCAGTCAGACATTAAATTCCAAAAAATTCGGACAATAACACATTGTAAATTTGTATAAAAATGAATAATTTTCTCGTATTCATTTGTATAAATCTTAAATGCACAAAATCATTCAATAAATTCATGCAGAGGAAAAATTCACAATATAAATTCTGACTTACCATCTGATCCTTTGACTTTTGATTTAGTTTCAATGATTCTAATTCTTCTTTTGTATCTGATAATTCTTTCTTCAAACTGTCAACTTCGGCGGTGTTTGTTTCCTGTGGTGAAGGACATGTTATGATATCAAGTTCAGCCAGTTAATAGGACACAAATGGAGGACTTATGAGCGTGAGGGCATTTAATGAAGCCTTTTCAGAATGGAAGAATTCAAAGAGGAATGAAAATAGTGACAAATACTTCATGGTTTTCTTACAAACAAAACTAAGACAATATAATCAGTAAAGCGATGAATGTATGAGACTATTTAGCATCAAGTAAACCTGCAGTAAATGGTAACAGTTTTTGTATAACAGTAAGCAGAGCTTGAGTCTTATCCATTAGGTCACCTTTGTGAACAAGAACAGGTATTAATGTATAAACTCTCCAGTTTCAAAGATGTCACTACTGCTTATGGCTGTCTACATTTTGTTATGCGCTATTTTAATTTTGGCATTATGTAATTTACAAGAACAACTGATTTGTGACACAGTTACATCTGATATGTAGGTAGTTTTGAGTATTACTTCTTCTAGTTTTCATAAAGTGGGGCACAATTAACATTAGTCCTATCAAATATAGCTTGATTTGTATTATGTTGCAGCTAAAAGACACTTACATAAGCAACATGATGTGTCTACCTTATGGTCAGTAACAATCTGTCTTTTCCACATTGTTGATATTCGTACGCAGAGTTTCCACTGTTGATTCATATTATGCAATAATAAAAACTGATTATGCTTGGTGGCATAACGCAGAGACTGGAATAGCACATACTGTAGAAATTGTGTCATTTAAATAATTTGTATATTAATAGACTGCAGATTCATTAAACAAGAAGTTAAATCTCCGGAAAGTGTATGTCATGGAAAAATTTGACACCTCATTGATCTCAAAGTAAGGACATGTGAAATATTAGCTCACACTGGACATGGCTATGGTCTTGTTTACAGAACCAACCTGGTATTTATCTGATCTGAAGTAGAGAAATCACAGAAAACTTCACCAAGATGGCCAGACATGGATGTGAATTCTGGTCCTTTCAAACACAATGTCACTCAAGAAATATTAGTAGGATCACAACTGTCTTCCTCACAATTTGTAAGTAATAAGCAGTCTGAGAATCATGTAAATGTCTGGCAAGGTCTGCAGTTAAAGTGTATGGATGGTTTCTGGCAGCTGCATATGATTATAAGTACTATACACTGCAAGTGATTAAATTATTATTACAGTTATTTATATGCATCCTACCTATACTCCCAAATGAAGTAAGGAATGTCCAGCAACATATTACTGTATGGCAGCTACTGTCTAAATCCATTAGTGTCACAACTTCCTGGCATCAGTCACTTCTCTAACAACAGAAACAAGTAAGGAATGTCCAGCAACATATTACTGTATGGCAGCTACTGTCTAAATCCATTAGTGTCACAACTTCCTGGCATCAGTCACTTCTCTAACAACAGAAAAGACTACTGACAAAAATACTCACAGTGCAAGCTCAAATGCAAAGGCTGTGTACTCACTTTGACAGAAACTATTGATACTGAATCATTAGCGATACGAAACTGTCAATGCTGTAATGGCCTAGTTTTTTGTCTCTTTCTGTAAAACTTAAAGACTATTCAGTGCAATAAGATCTTTAAACCACCATTACAGTTTTTTTTCCAGTGTCATTGTTTTTACTCAGTGAGTGAATGCAAGGATACACAAATTACTTGCTTTATATATTACTAGCTAATTGTATATCGTATGTTTCATACATGTAGTCTACATTATACAATATTTTCATTTGTGCATAAAAATAATATATGTGACTTGTCCAACAACTATAACACAACATGCTATCATGAATTGAAAGGCCAAAAATATTTGTATCCAAATCTATGTGTGGATTCTTTGTATTTTGACACATTACTATAGCCACTGGATGCTTGGTCATTTTTATATTCCATAGCCACTGTCTTTTATGTTATAATGGGTGTGCGAAATGTTTATGTTATTTTCTTTTTTTAGTTCCAAAGGTTCGAACACTGAACATTTGAAAGTTCCTTATCTTTATGTAAAAATTTTTACTGTACAGGGTGATTCAAAAAGAATACCACAACTTTAAAAATGTGTATTTAATGAAAGAAACATAATATAACCTTCTGTTATACATCATTACAAAGAGTATTTAAAAAGGTTTTTTTTCACTCAAAAACAAGTTCAGAGATGTTCAATATGGCCCCCTCCAGACACTCGAGCAATATCAACCCGATACTCCAACTCGTTCCACACTCTCTGTAGCATATCAGGCGTAACAGTTTGGATAGCTGCTGTTATTTCTCGTTTCAAATCATCAATGGTGGCTGGGAGAGGTGGCCGAAACACCATATCCTTAACATACCCCCATAAGAAAAAATTGCAGGGGGTAAGAGCAGGGCTTCTTGGAGGCCAGTGATGAAATGCTCTGTCACGGGCTGCCTGGCGGCCGATCAATCGCCTCGGGTAGTTGACGTTCAGGTTTCATAACTAACCTTTTTCGTAGGACTCTCCATACAGTTGATTGTGGAATTTGCAGCTCTCTGCTAGCTCTGCGAGTCGATTTTCCTGGGCTGCGAACAAATGCTTGCTGGATGCATGCTACAATTTCATCACTCGTTCTCGGCTGTCCAGAACTTTTCCCTTTGCACAAACACCCATTCTCTGTAAACTGTTTATACCAACGTTTAATACACCACCTATCAGGAAGTTTAACACCGTACTTCGTTCGAAATGCACGCTGAACAACTGTCGTCGATTCACTTCTGCCGTACTCAATAACACAAAAAGCTTTCTGTTGAGCGGTCGCCATCTTAGCATCAACTGACGCTGACGCCTAGTCAACAGCGCCTCAACCGAACAAATGTACAACTAAATGAAACTTTATAGCTCCCTTAATTCGCCGACAGATAGTGCTTAGCTCTGCCTTTTGTCGTTGCAGAGTTTTAAATTCCTAAAGTTGTGGTATTCTTTTTGAATCACCCTGTATAGTAAACATTTTGTTACTCTGGAACATGTATCTTTGTGGAAACCCATTATAAGATCTCTGCACTTCACTAAATAAATAAGTAAATCACAAAATATCCTGACATGATATAAATGAAACTTGTGAAAAATCCTTGGTAAAATGAGAGAATAGATACAAGTTTCAAGTTGTTGATTGTTTTACTTTTTATGTCAGATTCCTGGGACTTCATAATTAAAGAACCCATTTAAATAAAGATTCCTCTAACATATTCAACAGAGACAAGGGCTATGCAATGAGTGGGTCTTGTCAAGATATACTATTCATAACAAGGTGCTGATATGGACACACTATTTGCACTTCGGTAAACGCATACACTTATTGTTCCGGCATAACGACAAGGGCCGGAACGAAGATGAAGAGCGCAAGAGCAGAGAAGGCAGTGAGATGACATCAGCCAATAGCCCGCTGACAAGGACCACACCATGACAGGAGCAGCCTCTATCTGAAGAGAATATAAGCGCCACCCCTGCCAGCCCGACCGCAGAGTAGATGATGGACACTAGCAGAGAGGCCTAGAAATTTAATGATATTAACAATAGCAGGGACTTAGGTGCGAGTGTGAATTGCTTACATGGACATTGTATATAGTGAAGGACACTGCTTGTTGCCCATCGCTTGCAATAACTTGTACATCCAAAGTTAAGTATTGTCAATCTTCTTTATTGTAATAAAAACTATTAATGTGATTTGCTTGAATTGTTGTATAGCCACTCGAGAAGGCAGCATCCTTAGGCACCCTGTAAGAGTAGAGTGAGCAGGACCCCGCACTTATGTTCCAACAAATCATACACTTATGCTCCAACAAATCTAATTGGCCAAGAAAAAAATGAGTCCACAACCCGTGCATTGGTATTTGTCGTATCACAGGTTATCGATACTGCCAGAGCCGGCTCCTCCAAACTCTAATAAAAAAGGTCGCAATACTCTCCGGTGTGAAGTTGTTTCCATTTCACAGCTGGAGCGACACTAGTGCTCCACGCAGTGAGAAAGCAGACACATGTGTCGTATGGATAATGTATGTTTTTAATTATTTTTTCTACTTAATTAATGAAATAATTATTATATTCTTCCATTCCATGCATCAGTAAATTACCAAGGGGCATGAATTATCGTCAGCTGAGTTTCACTGATTCAATGACAACATCTACAACTTATTCATGAAGAAATACTTTAGAATATGTGTACAATTGCAGCATACTTCACTGACAGCAAGAGGACATACATGCATATTTCATGCATGAGAAGCACTTATTTCTGTTCGTGTCAGCTCTTTTTATGATATGTCCATTATAATTATCCGGCCTGTTATGCCGTGGTCGGTTGATGAATTATATGCCGATTCCCAACGTTTTGTCTCCGACTGCGGGAGACATCTTCAAGGGTGTCCATAGCTCGATGGAAGTTCCAACACACCCACTGGCTCGCTACTGACTGCCGCTAAATTCCGTGTCCGCGCGCTCCCGCGCTGCGGCGTGACGTCACGTGTTTTGAAAACGTCAGTGCAATTGGCCGCCGTCCGTCGCAGCCGATCGCCGTTGCCATCACCCAGTAGTGGAAGGGTGGTACACATCTTCTTTAACACCGGCATCCATATACCATTTAATTTCACGCCCTCCTCCTTTCGGTTGAAATTATTTGGGTGTTTAGCGATTTCGATTGCCTCCCTGTACAGCCTTTTGTAATATCTGCTTGTAGCCGCTAGTACTTGCGTCTCCTCGAAACAAATATTGTGGTTCCCTGGCTGGAAAGCAAGCTCCGCAACAGCTGATCATTCCGTTTCTCCTCTTCTACAATTTCCCTTGTGCTCTTCCAAATGTTTAGAAACAGTTCTTTTAATAGTACCCACATAAACATCACCACAGCTGCATGGGATTCTATACACTCCAGCTTTTTCCAATGGTTTGCGAGCGTCCTTGGCAGGCTTAAGGTATTCCTGTATCTTCCTGGTGGGCTTGTAAATTACGGTAATATTCCGCTTCGTCAAGATCCTCCCTATTCTTTCCGTTACATTTTTAACAAACGGCAGGAAAACCTTAGATTTTGCAGTAGCCTGTGCGTCAGTATGATTTCTGCGTGGCTGCCTCAACACACGTTTTATTTCGCCGGACGACATGATATTTCCGGCTGTGAAAGTCTACATTTTAGTTTCTTTTTATGACAGTCACTGCCATTTGACACGTAAAAAAAAAATTGGTAAGCCTAATGATTCACCAATTCTTGCACTTTGCTTGACTTTCTGTTACTCGAATATTTTTTTACATGGAATTACTTTTGTTTCAAAAGTGAATTTCTTGAAGATTCTTGCTGTTTGTGGCTCAGATGTAGTGAGAATAGTGAAACTAGTTGGGAAACAGTGTTACTGCTTTTGACTTTTTGTTATGACGTCTATATAGTTCTCCCTTCAGCAACAGGTGTGGTGGCTTATTTGGTACATTAAATATTGTAAGTATTCCATTCCTTACAGGTTTGTTATGTCCCACATTCACTGATAGGCTGGAATTGTAGCAAACAAAACTTTGTGTTGTTGGGTAGATATACATCTTTCTGCAAAAAGTCAGATCTTCTGGTGTTTACTAGCAATTTTTTGTTATTAAAGATAAACAAAATTCTTTGGTAAATGTCTGTACATCAGAAGAGAATCATACAAATTGTCATCTAATGTACCATTCCATATCTCAAGAATCTTGAGAAAACTAAAGAAAAATTTTCTGGCACTAAATACACTCCCTACTGTAAAAACTATGCTACAAATCAATATAAACGATAGTATATGTAGTGGTCTAATATCGTACTAATGTGATTACAGATGGAGTGTCACAACTGTTATGTTACACTGTGGCACCTCAAAGATTCCTGGAGGCACTACGAGTGTGTGAGGTAACGGGTGAGTTGTGGCGCCCTGAAAATATTCTAAGTTCGGAGTTGGCATGGTCGAGCTGGGGCCTCTCGGCAGGCCGCGGCCTGGCAGCAACTGCATGGTGCCGAACCTTAGCTTAGTAACCGCATGATGCTGCACAATGACCAGTCCAGCCACGTGGCAGGGAATTCCATGGTGACGCTGTGTTGATGAAGGTGACACGCCGGGTGTTCCAAGATGGTGGACTTTGTGAAACAATGGCAGACATTTCACAGTCCGTATAGAAATTAATAGTAACCAGATGAATCATGATACCTCAAAAAGAAAGGTGTACATTACCATTATTTGCACGACGATTCTGATGGTGTAATCAGATTTTCAATATCTTTATTAGTTTAAAGTTTAGTATCTGAAGATAAATTATACAAGTTAACACCCAGCTACGAATTTCCAAAATCTAAATGCTTCATCCCATTTCTGTCGATCAATGTGTCTTCAGAAAGCTATTAGTGTAAACCGAAATTGGTATAAATTACAGACACGTAACTTGAATAATACATGAGTTATTGGAGGTCAAAGTGGCCGATTACTATCGATTGTGTCAGGCTGTAAGTACTCCACAGTGGCACAAAAAAAAAAAAAAACGGCAGCACCATGCTTATAAATATATTTATTTGTCTATGTCTTTGTTTATATCCGGCATATACTACTATTCATGAAAAAATTGCTTAAATATTTACTGTGTTTTAGAAAGCACAGAGACATTAGGCTACTAGCCTACCTTTTGTTGCTATTCCTTTGATATATGTTTATTTAATTTGTTTATGTGTTTAATAATGTGTGTTAGGGTGTGTTTGTGGTCCATCCATAGGAATATTTATTTAATTTCAAATTATTTAAAAGTAAATCCTGTATTTCATATGTGTTTCAATATGTTTGTGAGTGTGCGTTGGCTTGAAGACATGGAGGGAGCGCTCTAGCCAATCACAGCGCTCGTTACTAAGAGAGACGTATGGAGGTTGGGGAGGAGCATCGTTTCCGGAGAGGACACGTGGTAGTGGTGGAGAGTGTGGCGCAAGGGTACGGCACACAACACGAGAGATGCTGGACGGTGCGACGGACACGGAGTCGTGCGAAGGACTTGCAGTGTGGAGCGGTTTGCGTGTGGTTGCGAGAGATAGAAATACTTCGGAGTACGGACTTGTGAGATTTCTGTGGCTTCTACATAGTGTGCATTTAGAAGTGAATATCTCGCGAGCTATGTTGCTGTTCATAGCTAATTACGTGCAGTAGGAATCTACTGTTTCCCTGTTATTCAACTTTTATTTTATTTAATTGCTGGACCATCGACACCAATAAGTGTTTTGCAGAAATATATCGCATTCTCAAAAGTACTTCTACTATCATACTCACCATTTAAAGTCGTTAAGATAGTACCTGCAGATTTTATTTAATTGCAATCTTTCATTTATAAATTTATATGTTACATTCATAATTTGCAATTGTCGAGTGATAGAAACCTTCAACCATTCGCTTAATGTGTCTATTCTTATCGTATACTGTAGACTCAGCAGTATTTGGCCTGTAATGCGGCAACTGTGAATCCCAGCCCCTAGACAATGAACCCAGCCAAAACTTCAGAGGGTATGTACGAGGTGCATTCAAGTTCTAAGGCCTCCGATTTTTTTTCTGATTAACTTCTCACCCGAAATCGATGAAACTGGTGTTACTTCTCGACGTAATCGCCCTGCAGACGTACACATTTTTCACAACACTGATGCCATAATTCCATGGCAGCGGCGAAGGCTTCTTTAGGAGTCTGTTTTGACCACTGGAAAATCGCTGAGGCAATAGCAGCACGGCTGCTGAATGTGAGGCCACGGAGAGTGTCTTTCATTGTTGGAAAAAGCCAAAAGTCACTAGGAGCCAGGTCAGCTGAGTAGGGAGCATGAGGAATCACTTCAAAGTTGTTATCACGAAGAAACTGTTGCATAACGTTAGCTCGATGTGCGGGTGCGTTGTCTTTGTGAAACAGCGCACGCGCAGCCCTTCCTGGAAGTTTTTGTTGCAGTGCAGGAAGGAATTTGTTCTTCGAAACATTTTCGTAGGATGCACCTGTTACCGTAGGGCCCTTTGGAATGCAATGGGTAAGGATTACGCCCTCGCTGTCCCAGAACATGGACACCATCATTTTTTCAACACTGGCGGTTACCCGAAATTTTTTTGGTGGCGGTGAATCTGTGTGCTTCCATTGAGCTGACTGGCGCTTTGTTTCTGGATTGAAAAATGGCATCCACGTCTCATCCATTGTCACAACCGACGAAGAGAAATTCCCATTCATGCTGTCGTTACGCGTCAACATTGCTTGGCAACATGCCACACGGGCAGCCGTGTGGTCGTCCTTCAGCATTCGTGGCACCCACCTGGATGACACTTTTCGCATTTTCAGGTCATCATGCAGGATTGTGTCCACAGAACCCACAGAAATGCCAACTCTGGAGGCGATCTGTTCAACAGTCATTCGGTGATCCCTCAAAACAATTCTCTCCACTTTCTCGATCATGTCGTCAGACCGGCTTGTGTGAGCCCGAGGTTGTTTCGGTTTGTTGTCACATGATGTTCTGCCTTCATTAAACTGTCGCACCCACGAACGCACTTCCGACACATCCATAACTCCATCACCACATGTCTCCTTCAACTGTAGATGAATTTCAATTGGTTTCACACCACGCAAATTCCGAAAACGAATGATTGCACGCTGTTCAAGTAAGGAAAACGTCACCATTTTAAGTATTTAAAACAGTTCTCATTCTCGCCGCTGGCGGTAAAATTCCATCTGCCGTATGGTGCTGCCATCTCTGGGACATATTGACAATGAACGTGGCCTCATTTTAAAACAATGCGCATGTTTCTATCTCTTTCCAGTCCGGAGAAAAAAAATCGGAGGTCTTAGAACTTGAATGTACCTCGTAGTTGAGGGCCATCTCATTTCATTCATCACACCATATCATTTCATTTTTATTTGAAAGCCCGCAAGTGGCACTTTGAACATCACCGCCAAGGAAAAGCCTCGAGGCTGACGAACAATGAAGACCACCAGGATGGTGTTATAAGCAGTGGGCACCTGGGCACCAGTCTTCGAGTCAAGATTAACGTACTTCTGTGTCGCTAGTTGGTCCCAAACATTACGCTGAGTTGCTGATAGTTAGCACTACCAGCAAACATTCTGTGTACTCAGACACATGACCGTGCTGGGCCTATGATTATAGCTAGCCACGTATGCCACATGTTGTCAACAGTGGAGCAATTCTTTCATCACACCAGTTGAATACAATATATTTATTCGAAGTGCACTCGTGTCAACCAATCTTTTGTTTGCCCATCCAGATTCCTACAGATCATTTGGCCACCTTCCACCCATTCATCATTAGCAATAATGATGTAACACATGACTTCTCGGAACATAACAGATACCAACTTCCATCATAACATCTGGCAACGAACCTTGTCGAACCGAAAATGCCACATTGTTTTATTTCCATTGTCGTCTATTTTTTATCACTTTCTGGACATTTTTGTTTGTGCTTTTACCACTTGCTTTTGTGGATAGTTCTGTTTCAGACCCACATTTGCCATTTTTGTTCAATTTACTTGTTTATGCTGCCACATATTGATGCAGCTTTAGTATTTGGTGCTTTGCCTAGTCTACCCCACACCCAAAGCCCCATGCATCCCTGCCTTATACTTAGCGTCACAGCAATTGCAAGTGCCTTTGACATAAATACTTCCTCTTCAGTTACAGACACAACAAGTGACACAGCTTACTGAGACGAAGAGGGCCTTCATTCAGATGCAGATGGCAACCAATGAGACTTGCAATCAGATGCCACCCACTACAGCAACACCACAACTTACGCAGCCATCATTCGTGCCTCTGTTTTGCCCATTTGAAGAGAAGAAAGAGGATTAGGTTGATTACTTGCCCCAGTTTGAAGCTCATCTATCTGCATACCATATACCAAGTACTGTTAACTGTTTTACTGTGGCACCGTTGCACTAACTTCACTGCAAGAATGTATCTTTTGTCTGGTCCCAAAAATGTGACACTGCTTTTCGATGACTCAAAGATACTTTGCTCAATGATTGTTGGCTAGTTCTTTTTGATCCTACCAAATCTATACTTTCTTTGCCTCTTTGTATGGCATTGGTGCTGCACTTACTGTAAAGAAGACACGTTAAGTTTCAGACAGGCACAATTAAAAGACATTTACATAACGCTTTCAGCCACAACCCTCACCAGCAAAACAGAAACAGAGAAACACACACCATTCATACACATAAGAAAGCACACCTCGTGTACGCATGACCGCCAACTCCAGCAACTCAGGCCAGAATGCAACTATCATGTGGGATGGCAGCTACAATCTGGAAGGGGATGGGGAAGGGATAGTAGTGTAATGGTGGGAGGACAAAGGCACACTGTCTAGAAGAGTGTGCAGGGACTTGAATGCCAACAGGCTCAGCATCAGGAAGTTGTCAGGAAGGGAGCTAGGAGAAAAAGAGCAAAAAGGAGAGGTGTGGGAAAAGATGGGATGGGCTGTTGGCAGAGGGCAGCAAACAAATAGTCTGGGAGACAAGAGTGGGAAGGAGATGATGGGATAGTGGGGGTGGAAACTGTTGGGTGGAGGGTGTGGGGACAGTATGTTACCAAAGGTTGAGGCCAGGATAATTACAGGAGTGGGGAATGTGTTGTACGGATAACTCCCATCTACACAGTTCAGTAAAGCTGCACACTCTGCAAGACAGCGTTTCTCTGTCCTCTCAATACAAACTACTAATCCCTACCCTTCCCGCCCCCTCCAGATTGCTGCTATCAACCCATATGATATTTGCTTTCTGACCTTTGCTGCTGTAGTTGGCAGTCATGGATGTGTGAGGCATGCTTGCTTGTGTGTATGAATGGTGTGTGTTTCTCTGTTTCTCATTTGCTGATGAAGGCTGTGGCTGAATGCTTCATTTAAGCATCTTTCAATTGTGCCTGTCTGCAACTTTTCCTACATTGTTAATAAACCTACATGGAGTTTCATTATTTGATTGTGCTGTATTCTCACACAGGACTGGTTCAGCTGACAGACCAATAGCCTTCACCTCCAAACTGCTTATAAAAGCTCAGAGCAACTATCCGAAAATACAGAAGGAGGCTCAGCCATCATCTACGAAGTGACTAAATTTCATCAGTATTTATTTGGAAGGAAGTTCTTCTACTTGGTCACCAGTAAAAGACTTTGCAGACATTTTTAGATCCAGCCAATCCCATTCCAAATTGCACTGCACAGAAGCTGCTATATTGGGCACTTATCGCACTACCAACATGAGATGACGAGATGATGTACAAACCCACATCCAAGCATGCTGATGCACACGCTTTCATGTCTTCCCTTGGGAACAGAAGCAGACTTTGATGCATCAAAAGCACCTTGTTTCCACATTAACGCACAGGATTCAAATGCACTGGACCAGTTTCCATTAGATCACCAGAAGATCACCCAGGCCATGGAAACAGATCTGGACTTGCAGATTCTGTTGCACTACATCCACAATGGTTGCCCTTACACTGTGAAACAAATTGTTAGCCCATCGGTTTGCAGATGCTTTGCACATCAACATGACATGTCTGTGTTACAAGGTCTCCTATTGCTATACACTGAATCTGAACAATTATGTGAAGTGATTCCAAAGGTTCTTAATTCGCTTCACCAGGTTCACGGGGGTTTGGTCGGCACTAACATTGCACATGGTTTGGTCGGCACTAACATTGCACATGGTTTGGCATGGAATCATAAACAAACTACACGACAGCATAGTGTCATGCTAGTGCGGGCCACCAGGCAGCCCATCGTCAATGGTTCTTTAATTGGCCAGAAGCATATTGGCAGTTCTTGCATTTGGATGTTGGTGGACCATACTTGAACACTCATTGATTGTTGTCGACACATACAGCAAGTTTCCTTTTGCGGTTCCCATGCACTCTTTGATGAAACGTTGCACCCTTCAAGCCTTGTGATCCATATTTTGCCTTGAGGTTCTACAAGAATCTCTTGTGACTGACAATGAATTACTGCCTGAAGAATTCAAGGACTTCTGTACAGCCCATGAGATTTGTTACACCACCAGTACACCTTTTCATCCACAGTCCAATGTGAAGCAGAAATGTTTTATGTGCACTTTTAAGCAGCTAAAGGACAAACTACACACCCACCACATGTGGAACCAAACTTTGCTGCCCTTCTTATCATCCTATTGCTCCCAGCTTTGCAACAGCGCATCACCAGTGGAGTTGCTTCATGGATGGCGCCATGGCACCATTGCACACTGCTCCAGTTGCTGCACCCACCAGGGCAGCCCATGCTAACTCTGCCCACTCAGGCTACACACACAGTGGTTGGAAGTGCTGGAAACACAGCATCAATGTAAAGTTGCTTGGTAATTGCTTGTTTTTGATACAGGGTCCCTGTGAATTGCAGCAACAGCCTTTGCTTATAGCTAGCCACATCTTCCCAAGTTGTAAACAGTGTGGAATTTCTTTTGCCCAAGTAGAATACAGTATACTTATCCAAAGTGCAGTTGTGTCAACTAATCTTTTGCTTTTTTTTGCCCACATTCCAAAGGCAACAGATCATTTGGCCACGTTCCTCCCATTTATCACTAGCACCAAGAACTTAACATTTGGCTCCTTGGAACATAAAAGTTACTGCCTCACATCTTAACAATAATAACGTATTTTATACCTGGAGAGGATAACTCAAATCTGACTTGCTACAATACTGAAAGCCAATGAAACCAGTAGTGCTGCTTAGTTACATGCACAAAAGTTATAAATAAGTTCTGACAGTGTATAGTGAAATGGTTCCTATATTCTTTGGATTAAGAGAGAGATACACTGGTCAATTCAAAAAAAGCATTTATAAGAAGCTAGCTAGAAGTTAGCTAGAAGTTAGCTATTTTACCACATAGTGATACATCAATGTGTATCACAGATAATGTAAAAAAAAAGTCAATATTTTGATTGTTGTGCAAGCATAGTGACTATAAAGCTAGCACATGTGCAGTGATGCTGAAGTGGAATGTTACGTGGCATGTGTGAAAATGGCAGATCCTACACAACTGGAAATCTGCAAGTTAGAATTTAAAAACTGTTTTTCTGTCTTCACAATACATAGAAGACTTAGTCATCAATAAACTCAAAAATTCACAAATGTCAACAAGTCACAGATGACACCGGCTGTACGAAGAAACAGAATGTTTGTGCAATGGAAAAAGTACTGGCTGGTCACTTGTACCAGTAAAAAATGTTGAAAAAATTCGTCTTAAAAAAAAAAAAAAAAAAAAAAAAAAAAAAAAAAAAAAAAGGAACAAATAATGATCTTGTATGTTCTTGAAACGAAGCTGACAATGTATGTAATTTAGGTTTTACACAAAATGAAACAAGAAGAAACAGATGCACTAATTATGCTACAGCAATGCTGGAGACCAAGGAGGAAGAAACATTTTCTGCAAGGCACATTTTTAGTGAGGAGGCACCTTCCACATAAGTGACTAGGTTCATCAGCACAATATTTGAAGATGGGGATAGAAAAGCCTTAATGTGTAAATTTAACATCAGCATGGCTCATCAAAAGTTCATTTTATCCATGTTGGACTATGGTTAGGAAACTGTGACAGTTTATAACAACAACAGATAAATTAAAACACTTATTACTTTTTATCTGCTCCACAGCGTGTTTCAAAGGCTTACACATTTATTAATCTTCTGGTGGATCAGTGGATCGCATTACATAAAAAAAAAAAAATTCTTCCTATGCAATTTCATTTCAGTCAATGTCAAATACCAGCTACTTACATTGCATCAAAATATTCAAAGACTATGAAGTAAAATTAATGAACTACTTATCTGCATTGATAACCCAGTTGACACAATCTGCCTCTCTGAATGTCAAGTAACCACTGGCATAGATGTGTTATATGTTACAGGATTAGGTTAGCAACTGACTTTTGTAAGAAATTGAGAAAGAAGAGATTGCCACATTCATCAGGACTTGTCATAAATTTAAGAACATACACAATCACAAATTTTGTATAGATCAGCATAAGGAAGCATGTGTGACAGAAGTAGAATTTCAAAAGAAACTCTTCATAATAGTTAAGTGTATAATGAGCACCTGCAAGTAACTATAATTTTTTCATGAATCACTTATTTAATACCAAATAAAACAATGAAATAAAGGTTGTTGATGATTTCAATGTGAAGAAATGTTCCAGTAAAAAAGAACTGGGAATGATGGCCTTTGTAGTCTGGTCCCTTCAACCCCCACAAATCAACCAAAAAAGAATTTTCTACAGTCAGTAATACTATCATTCAACTTATTCCTACTGTAAACTTCCCAACAACATGGGGGGAGGGGGGGTATTTGCTCACCCACAGCAATTGATAATATCTTTTATAAAGATCTGATGAACAGACTAATATTACAAAAGCAATAGCCAATGGCCTCTCAGACCATGATTTGAAGTGCCTTTTGTCAGATGTTAATACTGAACAGGGTATAAAATCTATTAAACCTGAATTGAAGAAGATAGGCAGGAAGGCACAAATTGATAATTTTACGGCATTCCTTGAAGACATGAACTGGAGTGATGCACACAGTGGTCACGGCATGAATGAAAAACATAACACTTTTATTAATAAAGGATGCTTGCCTTGTTTGAATACTGTTTTCCCCCAAAACTAACCCACATTAGAGCAAAGCCTACAAAGAAGCCATGGATTACTCAAAGGATAAAGACATCTTGTGAAAATAAAATGAAACTGTATCTGTCAGTCAGAAGGAACTGATGTTGATGTTATAGCTCATTACGAGACATGCCACAAAATATTAAAGACAGTAAAATAGACGTCAAAGCAAATGCATTACGAGAAAAGGACAATCACTTCAGATAACAAAATAAAGACAGTATGGGATATGGTGAAGGAGGAGACTGATAGAACCGGTTATGAAGAGGGGCAGATAGCTTTAAGAGTAAGACACAATGGTAACAGATGTGTGCAGTATCAAAAACTTTTCATTAAGCATTTCAGAATTGCTACTGAAAATATAGGGTTGTCAGGTTCAGTAGATGCTGCCGTGGACTACCTCACACCAATCATTACAAACAACTTCAGTAATAACAATAATATTGTGAAAAGGAAGACTGCTATTCATCTCTCTCTCTCTCTCTCTCTCTCTCTCTCTCTCTCTCTCTCAGAAATCACACACACACACACACACACACACACACACACACACACACACACACACACACAAAACCACTGTCTCTGGCTACTGAGGCTTAAAATATGACAACAAACAGATAGCAGAAATTGACAGTGTTAAATTCTTGGGATCACAGCCTGATAAATTCAACTGGGAGGAGCATACCTCAGAACTGCTGAAGAACCAAAACAAATCTCTATTTGCAATGCGAATGTTGTCACATACAGGAAACATAAGAATAAAAAAGCAGGCATACTATGCTTACTTTCATTCAATTGTGAAATACAGGATTATTTTTTGGGTTCAGTCATCAAGCCAAGCTAAAGTTTTCCAGGTCCAAGAACATGTAATAACAATGATTGGTGGTGTGAACTCAAGAACATCCCACAGAGGTCTGTTTATGGAACTAGGGATATTAACAACTGCTTTCCAATATATTTATTCCTGAGTGAAACTTGTCATTAAAAATATAACTCTTTTTCAAATGAACTGCTCAGTTCATAGAGTCAATACTGGAAATACAAACAATCTCCACTCAGATTTAAATTCACTTTCTTTGGTTCATAAAGGTGTTCATTTTTCAGGAACTCACATTTTCAATAACTTGCCAGCAGTCATAAAAAGTTTAACTACTGATTAATTTTAATTTAAGGTGAGCCTAGAGGCTTTATTGGTGGCCAATTCCTACACCATTGATGAGTTTCTTAGTAGAACCAACTGATGTTTATAGGCTCCTAATAATATCAAATAACGTATTAGTACAATCTGACTTCTGTACAAATTCAGTGCAGCCATTAAAGCACTGTAAATGTATTGTAAAATGACTTTTCTATTTGATGATACAAGGCTACATAAATTATCAAATGCACCTCAGTGTCTTAAACATTTACGTGTTTTAAATGAAAATATCTTTAAGATTTTTTTGACTTATTCCACATTAATGAGGATAGTGGAGTCTGTGAGAGGTACATATGCATATTTGTTTTTCTTTGTAAATATTTATTGTTCATTCTTGTTTTTCTGACATGTTCATCAAGGAGAATCTCCTCCCCATGGATCTATTGGGATGAAAAGTACACCTAATCTAAACTACACTAACATGTCATGGGAGTAAATAAAAAGTGACAGAGACAGATAACTGTCTTAATTCATCTTTTATTGCATCAAAAGTTAATGTGTTCTGTGTGATGTAGCACAAAAACTGTACTGCCCATTTTTCTACACAGTGCTAAATGCTTCAACACAGATTTACCTGGACATGCTTGAGCAATGGCTAACGCCACCACCTGATGTGGATTCCATGGATCTCATCTTTCACCAAGGTGGAGCAACACCCCCCTCCCCCCCAAATAATTGTATGGAAGTTCACGCATTTTTAAACTATTATCTTCCAAACAGATGGATTTGTCATGCTGGATGTGACAACAGTGTGTTCCTGTCTTGGCCAATTATATCTCTCAATCTGAAACCCATGGATTTCTTTTTATAGAGTGTGTGAAATCTTTGCGTATAGTCACCATTGCCAAAAGTAATTCCTGAACTCTAAATGCCAATTTCTCATGTGCTCACATTTGTGACTCAACATATACTTCAAACTGTATGACATCAAATGGATTATCACCTGGATGATGTCTGTGTGGGCAAGGGAAGTCATATGAAACATCTGTAAAGGAAGCATTTTTTAACTTTCTTTTACATTCTCTGTAATTCTTACTGAAGTTTTGCTATGAATTAAAAAGCTGTAGCCATTTGTAACTGCTATTGCCCTGTGTATGACTCAAGGACTGACTGAAAGGATATAAAACTCCTCACATTACTAAGGAACCAAATATCATAGGGCATAAGTGCAAGATCTTTTTTTTATTTTGTCCGACAAGAACTGCAAAACTCAATCAACTTTGTTTTGTGGGAATGAACAAATTCTTATCTCTGTTCTGCAGCCAAGGCTGACTCTGAAAAATTTGTGTACTAGATTGATATGTTCAATTTGTTGAGGTCACTTTCAATATAGGGTCAGTTTTAGTCCAGATGCCTCCATTAGACCCTCCTCTGTTCAAAACCTATCTCCATGCCATTTACTGTGAAACTATACAGTAGCTCTCCAGCTTTTGCCTTCCAGTAGGTGCATGAGAATGTCTGTAATAGAAGTTGCAGGCACTTCCAATGAGCGAATTGATTTTGATTAAATATGGCACAGCATACGAACAAAGTTCAAGGTTGTAAAAATGTTGCCCAGTGATATGCTATTACAAACGGTCCCTTAGTAATGCAAGCTGTTTACTCTCATTTTTGTCAGATCTATGGAGAACAGGAAAAATGAAGTAACTGACTTTTCCCATTTATACTTTGTATGGCAGTACTATTAAGTGTAGATCCACATAACACTTACCGGTGTACTCTCTTTTATACTGTGAGTAATGTGTATCCGAGTCTGTTCATCAAAAATCCGTGCATCCACAGTTTCAGTTGTTTTCTCTGAGTCCTTCCCATCAGTCACCTGGAGCTGGAACAAGTAAAGAGACACCTTCTATTAAAGCTGACTGTTCATACACTTTTACAATTAAAAATTGATGTATGCTGCATAAAGTGAGGAATTCACATTGCTAAAGACATTAGAATTCAGAATCATAAACCTGTTTCAGGGGAAGAATCTTGGCCTGCAAAATGTGACCAGTCACAGAAGCTGCAATTACTGGTAGGAAGAGCACAGGGTGCAGTCAGCTGCAGATGGTGGCTCATATCTATGCAAACTGTGTGAAATTATTTCTCATTTTGGGTGGCTACCTGAAACGGTAAAGACCATCAGCCTTTCTTGCAAGATGAAGGTAGAGTTCACCATCTGTAGCATTGTTGACAGGACCGACTTTGGAGATTAGTACAGAGCCAAGTGGAGGGTCTGAATCAGAGGCTCAGATGGTTCTGCAACAGTGTAAACCGAACATTTCTCACCTTGTGCCATAGAGTGGTAGATTCTCGGGTTCCACTTAATAGGTCAGTGGTCCACTACATACAGGAAGCAGCTACCCAGATAGAGGGGCTGCGTGGAGGGGACTGGGTGGTTTTTTAGGTTAAAGGGGCTCAAGAAACCACAGAAACGGCACAATTCAAATCAGAGGAGGGCAAACACAGGGTGAGGGTAGACGTAGTCACATTTGGTACTGTAGTTGTAAATTGCCATAGCTATGTGTTGGGAAAGGCCCTAAGCTCCAAGCATTAATACAGCGGATTGAAACTCAAATAGTTATAGGTATGGAAAGCAGTCTAAAGCTGGAGATAAGTTCAGTCGAAATTTTTACAAATGACCTAACTGTGTTCAGAAAAGATAGATTAAATGCAGTCGGTGGTGGAGAGTTTATTGCTATGAGAAGTAGTTTACCTTTTAGTTTAACTGAAGTAGATAGTTCCGATGACTTCAATCTACCGTATTTACTCGAATCTAAGCCGCACTCGAATCTAAGCCGCACCTGAAAAATGAGACTCGAAATAAAGGAAAAAAAAATTCCCGAATCTAAGCCGCACCTGAAATTTGAGACTCGAAATTCAAGGGGAGAGAAAAGTTTTAGGCCGCACCTCCAAATCGAAACAAAGTTTGTCCATTGTAATATGAGACACAATTTAGGTCGAATGAATGACAATACAGCTACAGTAGTTTGGTTCGAGTCTAAGCTTAGCAGTTAAGCTTTACCACGTAGCCATTGCTATGCGTCAGGCGCTCCGTCCGTATTTATACGGGTGCCCTTCCTTTTTCACGTGCTTCGTCTGGTTTGAATCGATTGCTTATTTTGCTTTGATCTGATAATTGCCGTTTTCTTTGTTATAGGTGTTTGCGTCACTCTTAAGCTGAAAATGCATTACTGCACTGTGTCATGCATTGTTTGTCGCATTCTGATAGTGCGTGTTTACGGCCTGTCGCGGCACGGCTTGCTTTTGTGCGCGCTACCGCCGCGTACAATTAAAAAAAAAAAAAAAAAAAGAGGAATCGTCTCATTAGCGAAACAATGGCAAGAGACCGCAATTTGTTGTTACTTACACTGCTGCTTTCTTTGATAATGATCAACAAGAATCAAATAATAGACTGCGTATGATAGAACATGTTCTGAACGAAAGTTAGGTGAAAATTTTTCTCCGTTAGAAAATCTTTGCTGTCGCTTCTTTATTACATCAAATTCTGCACAGAAATTAGAGTCATTTTAGATTTAAAAATCTAGTCACTTGCCGTGCTTCATTTCTGACTGTATCACTATTAGGCATAAGAATAATACGAATATAAACATGACACGATACGTATATTCTTCCGCGTTTGCTGTTGTCTCACTCTAGTTTCGTAGTTTATTAGGCAGACAGGATTTAAATGAGATAGCAGCAAACACGAAAGAATACATGGCAAAATGTTTATATTCGTATAATTCTTATGGTGAAGAGAAACTGTATATGATTCAAATTTCATCAGGTTCCTATTAGCAACCATCTCTTCTCACAGATAGGAAAAAATTCAGAACGTACTAACGTAGAGTTGGCCATATTGACAAACATCCCAAACAGTCTTACCAGTCAGATTTTCGTAGTACACTGAAATTGTGCTACATTCGAAGATGAACAATACGGAATTTGTATTTACTTTGTTGGATAATGTATGAAAATGCAGTGGTCGAAACTCGCGGCGGAGAAAAAAAAGCTCGTCTTCCACTTTTTTTTTTTTTTTAATTTATTTACTGACGCTGAGATTTTGGTGCCAGTATTTATCCTTGTGCCTACAAAACATGCCTGCGTAGCGCTATATATATTCGGCGGCAGAAGTTAGTTGTGGCGGCATGTACCGACATTTTTCATAACTTCTGCTTGCTTTGCACTCGATTCTAAGCCGCAGGCGGTTTTTTGGATTACGAAAACCGGAAAAAAAGTGCGGCTTAGATTCGAGTAAATACGGTACCCTTGATGTCCTTTCAAAAATACATGTTTAAAGTTGGTGGTAAACAAAAACATCATCCAAAATTGTATTGAATGCTTTCTCAGAAAATTTTTTTTTAACAATTACATTTCACAAGTGTAAATGGTTGCAAAAACAGATATTACCTCTCAGCAACAAATAATCCTGAGCAAACTGGGAGCATCATGATAGGTACAACAGAAAAAGCTGCCAAATTTAAAAGAATGCAAAACCCCAAGACTAGCGAAGCTTTCCAGAAGCTCACAATTTAGGGTGATCTTCAACGTGGGAGGTTGTAACAGTTTCCACAACGACACTCTGACTTGAAATCTGGCAGAAAATCCAAAGAGAATCTTGTCATATGCACAGTACACCAGTGGCAAAATGCAATCAATACCAATGGTAATGTTACTGATGACAGTGCCACTGAAGTAAAGTTAGTAAACACCGTAATCCAAAATTCTTTCGCCAAAGAAGGTGATGTAAATATTCAAGAATTCGAATAAAGAACAACTGCCAACATGAGTTAACTTTGAGTAGATATCCTCAGACTAGTGAAGCAGGTTAAATCACTTTATAAAGGCAAGGCCTTCAGTCCAGATTGTATACCAGATAAATTCCTTTCAGAGTATGCTAATCCAATAGCTTTATACTTAGGAAACATATATCACTGTCTGCCCACCAAAAGACCCATAACTAGAAATTCGGAAGTGGCACAAGTCAAACCAATATTCAAGAAAAGAAATAAAAATTATTCGCTGAATTACACATCCATACCAGTAACATCGATTTGCAGTAGGATTTTGAAGCATACACTGTCTTCAAACATTATGAATTACCTCGAAGAAAATGATTTATTGACAAATAGCCAACATGGATTCAGAAAATATCATTTTTGTGAAACACAAGTAGCTCTTTATTCTCACGAAGTAATTAGTGCTATCGACAGATGTCAAACTGATTCCAATTTCTAGATTCCCAGAAGGCTTTTGATACCATTCCTCGCACGCAACTTCAAATCAAATTGCATGCCTACAGACTATCATTTCAGTTGTGTGACTGGATTCGTGATTTCCTGTCAGAAAGGTCACAGTTTGTAGTTGTTGTTGTTGTGGTCTTCAGTCCTGAGACTGGTTTGATGCAGCTCTCCATGATACTCTATCCTGTGCAAGCTTCTTCATCTCCCAGTACCTACTGCAACCTACATCCTTCTGAATCTGCTTAGTGTATTCATCTCTTGGTCTCCCCCTACGATTTTTACCCTCCACGCTGCCCTCCAATATTAAATTGGTGATCCCTTGATGCCTCAGAACATGTCCTACCAACCGATCCCTTCTTCTGGTCAAGTTGTGCCACAAACTTCTCTTCTCCCCAATCCTATTCAATACTTCCTCATTAGTTATGTGATCTACCCATCTAATCTTCAGCATTCTTCTGTAGCACCACATTTCAAAAGCTTCTATTCTCTCCTTGTCCAAACTATTTACCGTCCATGTTTCACTTCCATACATGGCTACACTCCATACCAATACTTTCAGAAATGACTTACTGACACTTAAATCTATACTCGATGTTAACAAATTTCTCTTCTTGAGAAACGCTTTCCTTGCCATTGCCAGTCTACATTTTATATCCTCTCTACTTCGACCATCATCAGTTATTTTGCTCCCCAAATAGCAAAACTCCTTTACTACTTTAAGTGTCTCACTTCCTAATCTAATTCCCTCAGCATCACCCGACTTAATTCGACTACATTCCATTATCCTCGTTTTGCTTTTGTTGATGTTCATCTTATATCCTCCTTTCAAGACACTGTCCATTCCGTTCAACTGCTCTTCCAGGTCCTTTGCTGTCTCTGACAGAATTACAATGTCATCGGCAAACCTCAAGGTTTTTATTTCTTCTCCATGGATTTTAATACCTACTCCGAATTTTTCTTTTGTTTCCTTTACTGCTTGCTCAATATACAGATTGAATAACATCAGAGAGAGTTTGTAGTAACTGACAGAAAACCATCGAGTAAAACAGAAGTAATATATGGCATTCCCCAAGGAAGTGTTGTACGCCCTCTGCTGTTCTTGATCTACATAAATGATTTAGGAGACAATCTGGGCAGCCCTCTTAGATTGTTTGCAGATGATGCTGTCCTTTACCAACTTGAAAAGTCATCAGATGATAAGAATCAGTTGCAAAATGGTTAGACAAGATATGTGTATGGTGCAAAAAGTGGCAATTGAGTCCAAGTAATGGAAAGTGTGAAGTCATCCACATAGAAACTGCTAAATTTTGATCACACGATAAATCACATAAATCTAAAGGCCATGATTCAACTAAGTACTTAGGGATTAGAATCATGAATAAGTTAAATTAGAATGACTACACAGATAATGTTGTGGACAAATGAACCAAAGACTACAATTTATTGGCAGAACACTTGGAAAATGAGACAGATCTGTTAAACAGATGTCTGTCCTCTTCTGGAGTATTGCTGCATTGTGTGGGATCTGCTTCAGATAGAACTGACGGCAGACACCAAAAAAGTTCAAAGAAGGACAGCTTGTTTTGTATTATTGTGAAATAGCGGACAGAGTGTCACAGACATGATACGCAAATTGGGTTGGCAATCATAAAACAAAGGCGTTTTTCATCACAGCACGATCACCTCATCTCATGAAATTTCTATCACCAGCTTTCTCCTCTGAATGCGAAAATATTTTGTTGACACCCACCTACATAAGGAGAAATAAGATAAGACAGAAGTCACAAAGAAAGAGTTAAGTGTTTCTTTTTCCTGTGTGCTGTTCAAAAGTTGAATGATTGAGAAATAACATGGGGATGGTTCGATGAACTCTCTGCCAGGCTCTTGATTGTGAATTGCAGAGTAATCAGGCACAATGACAGACCATCTGACCTGTGAAATTATAATGGAATCCATACAATTAAACACATGCATTCCTGACATGATTGCTCCATCTTCTGAAGCCTCAAGAACATCATGTCAGCAACTTCTAATGCTATTGGTGTACCCTCTTCTGGGCTAAACTAGTCTAATTACAACAGTTTGTTGTGTGATATATAATTTTAGTATGTAATAAGTGTGAACAGTTTCATCACCATAACTTGTACTTTTATTTGTCTTTGCTCTTCTTCTTCCCAATTTATAATCTGATGCTTATGACACAACAAGTGAGTGAGAGAGAGAGAGAGAGAGAGAAGTGGAAAAATTGTATCTTTTTAGCTGACACTGGAAATTAATATGGAGTGTAATGGTTTCTAGAGACAAGGTTAGTGTAAGTTCACTGTATGCTATAATGTCTTTCCCTCACTACAACTGTTACTTGGTCAGATACAGTCTTTCCCCTCTTTAGGATGGAAACCGAATACAACAACCTGCCAACAGAATATTTGTTGTTTCTGCAAGATGTACTTAAATAAATACAGCATCATATAAGAAAAAGATGCATCGGAATCTTTAAGTGAGCATGTCAATTAATCATCAACATCTACAGCTACATCTACATATACACTCTGTTAGCCACCAAGCAGTGTGTGGCGGAGGGCACAATTCGCGCCAAAGTCATATTTCCCCCCTTCTGTTTCACTTGTGGATCGCGCGAGGGAAAAACAACTGTCTGAATGTAGGAGCTCTTATTTCCCTTATCTTTGAATGGAGATCAAGTTGGTGGTAATAATATATGCTCTATATCCTTGGTGAAGATCGGATTTCGGAATTTAGTGAGCAGCCACTTCTGTTTAGAGCACCGTCTATCTGCAAGTGTGTCCACTTCAAACTTTCTATGGAATTTGTAACGCTCTTGCGATGGCTAAATGTACCAGTCACGAATCTTGCTGCTTTCCTTTGGACCTTCCCAATCTCTTGGATCAAACCCAACTAGTAAGGTTCCCATACAGATGAACAATACTCCAAGACTGGACGAACTAACATATTGTAAGCTATTTCCTTTGTTGAAGTACTGCATCGCTTCAGGATTCTACCAATAAACCACAATCTAGAGTTTGCCTCACACGTTACTTGTGTAATCTGACGTCTGTTAGAAAACTTTCTATCCAACCGCATATGTCATAGGATAGACTGTAAGCGCGCACTTTATGTAGCAAGCGACAGTGCGGAACTGAGCTGAACACCTTTCTAAAGTCAAGAAATATGGCATCAACCTGGGAGCCAGTATCTAGAGTCTGTTGTATATCATGCACAAAGAGGGCCAGCTGTGTCTTGCATGACCACTGTTTCCTAAAAGCGTGCTGGTTTCTGCAGATGAGCTTCTCAGTGTCTGGAAAGGTCATTATGTCTGAACACAAAATATGTTCCAACAAATCGATGTCAGTGAAATTGGTCGGTAATTGTGTGTATCCGATTTTCTACTGTTTTTATAGATTGCTATCACCTGGGCTTTCTTCCAGTCCCATGGAAGTTTCTGCTGTTCCAATGATCTCTGATAGATGATGGATAAGAATGGTGCTATATTTGTAGCATAGTCAACATAAAATCTTACGGGGATACCGTCTGGGCCAGATGCCTTCCTGGTGTCTAAGGATCTTAACTGTTTTGCAATCCCAGATACACTAAACACTATGTCAGCCACCCTTTCGTTTGTTTGATAATTGAAAGGAGGAATGGTGGTGGTGGTGGTTGTTGGGATGTTTAAGGGGGACTAAACAGCTAAGGTCATCAGTCCCCCATTCCAAAAACAAGCGAGACAAAGTCGCAGAGCAGATAAAACCCCAAGGGGAAGGAGACTGCCCCCCCCCAGGTGCTAAAGAACTCAAATTAGGCAACGAACATTACAGAAAAGAAGAGTACAGACGAACACCAGGCAGAAAGAAATAGAAGAAAAGAAGATGGCCGGAGACTGGTTGACTGACCACGACAACAAAAAAGGGAAAGAGTCAACCATCCGATGAGACACCAAAACAGCAACAAATATGGAGAGACGCGAGGACAAAAGACACAGAAACGGAAAAGTGCAGGACCCCCCTAAATGGATCCATAAAAAGGACTAGCACGGATAAAATGTAAAACATTGTCAGCCATGGAGGCATCGTCGCATAAAATCAAAGGCAAGGTGCCCGGGAAATTAAAAGACTGCTGAAGGGTGCGCAGTCGGGGACACTCCAATAAAATGTGGGCGACCGTCAGCTGGGACCCATACCGACACAGGGGGGGATCCTCCTGACGTAAAAGATGGCCGTGCGTCAGGTATGTATGGCCGATGCGGAGCCGACACAGGATGACAGAGTCCCTGCGAGAAGACCGCAGGGAGGAGTGCCACACATCGGTCGTCTCCTTGACAGCCCGCAGTTTATTCTGGACTGTCATGCCATGCCACTCAACAGACCACACCCCAAGCACCTTACGGCGCAACACCAGCTGCAGGTTGCGAGCTGTGAGCCCGATCTCCAAAGCTGGGGCGTCGATCGCCCCTTTGGCCAGCCTGTCAACACGTTCGTTCCCCGAGATGCCAACGTGACCTGGCGTCCAAACCAAGACCACCGAACGACCAGAGCGGGCAATGGCGGAAACAGACTCCTGAATAGAGGACACCAGAGGAGAAGAGGGATAGCAGCGGTCGATGGCCTGAAGGCTGCTCAGGGAGTCACTGCAGATGACGATGGACCTACCTGAGCAGAAACGCATATGCTCAAGAGCGCGCAAGATGGCCACCAGTTCTGCAGTAAAAATACTGCAGCCAGCCGGCAAGGAGCGTTGCTCAACATGGGCAGCGTGAGCAAAAGCGTAGGCAGTGCGACCATCAACCAGGGAACCATCAGTGTAGACAGGCTCACAGCCCGGAAATGATTCGAGGAGCGCAAGAAAACGGCGACAGAGGGCCACAGGCGGAACCGAGTCCTTAGGTCCCTGTGCCAAATCCAGACGGACGGACGGCCGGGACAAACACCAGGTGCCTCGTAGGTGTACGGACCCGGAAGGGAGGCAGAAGAGGGAATGACCCCAGTTCTGACAGCGGGGACTGGACACGGACAGCTACGGAAAGCCCAGACCTAGGTTGCCGTTCGGGCAGATGGAGGACCATGGCAGGGAAAAGCAGGCGACGATTGGGATGGCCTGGCGAGCAATGCACGTGGACAGCATAGGCGAGCAGTCGATGGCGGTGAATCCGCAGCGGGGGAACCCCGGCCTCCACCAGTAGACTATCCACAGGGCTGGTACGAAAAGCGCCAGTTGCAAGCCGAACCCCACAGTGGTGTATGGGGTCTAACAACTTCAACACTGAGGGTGATGCAGACCCTTAGGCCGGGCTCCCATAATCAAGCCGGGACTGCACAAGGGCTCTGTACAATCGCAGCAGCATGCAGCGATCTGCACCCCAAGACGTATGGCTAAGACAGCGGAGGGCGTTGAGGTGCCGCCAGCATTTTTGCTTCAGCTGAGTAACATGAGGAACCCATGTGAGCCGGGCATCAAACACGAGTCCCAAGAAGCGGCAAGTGTCCACCACTTCAAGCAGGTGGCCGCCGAGGTAAAGTTCAGGATGAGGGTGGACCGTCCGACGCCTGCAGAAGTGCATAACTCGAGTCTTGGCTGCAGAGAACTGAAAACCATGAGTCAGAGCCCATGATGCTGCCTTGCGAACGGCGACTTGCAGCCTGCGGTCGGCGACTCCCGTAGTCGTGGAGCTAAATGAGATGCAGAAGTCATCAGCATACAAAGAAGGAGACACCGACGACCCCACTGCTGCAGCCAGACCATTAATGGCCACTAGAAATAAGGAGACACTCAACACTGAGCCCTGCGGGACTCCATTTTCCTGTATATAAGATGAACTAGAGGTGGCACCGACTTGCACCCGGAAAGAGCGGCGCAATAAAAAGGTTTGAAGAAAAGCCGGGAGCCGACCACGAAGACCCCACTCATGCAATGTGGCGAGGATGTGATGCCGCCATGTGGTGTCATACGCCTTCCGCAGATCGAAAAATACAGCAACGAGATGCTGACGTCGGGCAAAGGCCGTACGGACTGCAGATTCCAGCCGCACCAAATTGTCCGTGGCAGACCGGCCCTGACGGAAGCCACCCTGGGATGGAGCGAGGAGACCGCGCGACTCAAGGACCCAACACAAACGCCGCGCCACCATACGTTCGAGCAATTTGCACAAAACGTTGGTGAGGGTAATGGGACGATAGCTGTCCACCGCCAGTGGGTCCACACCAGGCTTCAAGATGGGGACAATAACACCCTCTCGCCATTGCGACGGGAACACGCCTTCGCTCCAAATGCGATTAAATATCGCGAGAATGTGTCTCTGGCAGTCCCTGGAGAGATGCTTCAGCATCTGCGCGTGGATGCAGTCTGGGCCTGGTGCTGTATCAGGGCAATCGGCGAGGGCAGCGAGGAATTCTCTCTCGCTGAAAGGAGCATTGTATGTTTCAGAACGACGGGTGTGGAATGAGAACGGCGTCCGCTCGGCTCGCTCCTTTAGAGAGCGAAAGGCGGGGGGATAGGATGCAGTCGCAGAGCTCTGAGCAAAGTGCGCGGCAAGCCGTTCAGCAATGGCGGCAGCGTCCGTGCAGACAGCGCCATCCAGGGAGAGCCCAGGGACACCCATAGGGGTCTGGTATCCGTAAATCTGCCGGATCCGGGACCACACGAGCGAGGGGGAGACATGGGAACCCAAGGATGAGACATACCTCTCCCAGCACTCCTGCTTACGCCGTGCAATAAGACGATGGACGAAGGCACGGAGCCTCTTAAAGGTGATGAGGGTCTCAAGAGACGGGTGTCGCCTATGACGCTGGAGAGCCCGCCGACGGTCGCGAATAGCCTCAGCAACCTCCGGCGACCACCAGGGTACAGCCCTCCTCCGAGGGTGGCCAGAAGAACGGGGGATGGCAGCCTCGGCCGCTGAAATGATGGACGTGGTTAAAACACGCACCACCTCGTCAATGTCACCCTGTGGGGGAGACTCAATGGTTGCAGCGGAAGTAAAAGCCGGCCAGTCAGCCCTGTGGAGAGCCCAGCGGGGCAAGCGCACAGAAGAATGACACTGGGGCAGTGACAAATAGATGGGAAAATGGTCACTACCACACAGGTCAGGATGCACTCTCCAGTGGAGGTATGGGACAAGTCCAGGGCTGCAAATAGAGAGATCGATGGCCGAGAACGAGCCATGGGCCACACTGAAATGCGTGGGAGCACCGGTGTTCAAGAGGCTAAGGTCGAGCTGAGCCAACACATGCTCCACGGCCCGACCGCGGTCATCGGAGACAATCCCACCCCATAGAGAGTTGTGGGCATTGAAATCGCCCAGCAGCAAAAAAGGTGGCGGCAGTTGGGCTATCAGAGCAGCCAGGACATGCTGCGCGACAGCACCATCAGGTGGAAGGTAAATACTGCAAACGGTAATAGCCTGTGGCGTCCACACCCGAACAGCGACAGCCTCTAAAGCTGTTTGTAGAGGTACAAACTCGCTGTGAAGAGAGTTAAGGACATATATGCAGACGCCACCACACACCCTTTCATAAGCTGCCCGGTTCTTAAAATAACCCCGATAGCCATGGAGGGCGGGGGTTCGCATTGCTGGAAACCAAGTTTCCTGCAGAGCAATGCAAAGGAAAGGATGACGGCTGATAAGTTGGCGGAGCTCAGCTAGATGGTGGAAGAAACCGCTGCAGTTCCACTGGAGGATGGTATTAGCCATGGATGGGAAACGCGTGAAGGGATTGGGGAGGCAGATTACGCCTCCGGAGCCCCTGCTGCTACTGAGTCACCACCTGGACAACAGCTATCTATTGCATCCGAGGGACTGGCGAGATCCATGTCCTCAGTGGACGCCAGAATCTCCACCTCATCCTCAGACGCAGAGCTTGTAGGAAGCGGTGGAATGGGTGCCACCGCAATGTCGGTAGCCTTGGGGAGTTTCTTCTTCTTCTGCTTCTCGCACTGCGCCTTGGGTGGTTCAGGCTGGGAGGGCGTCACTGGGTCAGTCTCAGGGACAGACGATGACCGTGTGTCCCGACGACCAGGGACTGGCGGTTGTTTGAGCCACTTGTGGCTGTCGGCTTTGGAACCGGTCGGAACGTGCGAAGGGAGGTCCCCAAGGGACCCCTTCCTTACGAGAGTAGCTGAAGAAGTCTTACGCTTCTCCGGCTGGGAAGGGGGGACTGATGTCCCCGATGGTTGGGGGGGGGTGTCGCTCCTGAAGTAGATGGAGCAGGAGCAACAGAAGGTTTAGTGCCCCCCACCATCAAGGGGGCAGGTGTGGGACTTCGACTCTGAGAGCTGACTGGAGTGGATGGAATTGTAGAAGGAGTGACAGTTGCAGCATAAGAAGCTGTCATGCGCACTGGATGAAGCCGATCATATTTCCGCTTCGCCTCAGTGTACGTCAGGCGGTCGAGAGTCTTGATTTCCATGATCTTCCGCTCCTTCTGCAGAATCGGACAGTCTGGCGAGCAAGGCGGATGGTGCGCACCACAGTTCACACAGATTGGAGGCGGCGCACAGGGATGATCAGGATGGGAAGGTCGACCGCAATCGCGACAGACAAGGTCGGAAGCACAGCGTGAAGACATGTGGCCGAACTTCCAACACTTGAAGCACCGCATCGGGGGAGGGATATACGGCTTGACATCACAACGGTACACCATCACCTTGACCTTCTCAGGTAACGTGTCACCCTCGAAGGCCAAGATGAAGGCACCGGTGGCAACTTGACGATCCCTCGGACCCCGGTGGACGCGCCGGACGAAATGGACACCGCGGCGCTCCAAGTTGGCGCGCAGCTCGTCATCGGATTGTAAAAGGTGATCCCTGTGGAAGATAATGCCCTGGACCATATTCAGACTTTTATGGGGCGTGATAGTGACGGAGACATCCCCCAGCTTAGTACAAGCGAGCAAGGCCCGCGACTGGGCTGAGGATGCCGTTTTTATCAACACCGATCCGGACCGCATCTTGGACAAGCCCTCCACCTCCCCAAACTTGTCCTCTAAATGTTCTACAAAGAACTGAGGCTTCACGGACATAAAAGATTCCCCATCAGCTCTGGTACAGACAAGATATCTGGGCAAATACGTCTCACTTTCATGCAATGCCTTTCGTTCCTCCCATGGTGTGGCGAGGGAGGGGAACGATTTGGGGTCATACACATTAGCCTTAAAGTGAGCTTTGGAACGCTTAGAGACTGCTGACGGCTGGCCGCCAGCGAGAGATGATGTACCACGCTTCATTGCGGGTCATCCGCCCTGATGCCACCTACTCCGACCAAGGGCCCTCCCCACGGGCGCCACCCAGCCACAGCAAAGGCCACCTGGCAGGATGGCAATTGCCGGGAGTCCCGATGCCCCAGGGAGATGGGCACCTACTCCTTGGCATACGTGGGGAGTTAACGGCGCAGGCATCAGTAGAGCGATCCCTGTGTTGTCAGGGGGCTACAACCAAGAGGGTACATGGCGGCCCCACCACAACGGACTGGCTACCGTGCTGGATGTTAGGTGACATGTGGTCCATGGGCGTCGTCAGTGCAGAAAATGGCCCTGCACAGTGCTTGGCAGAAAGTGCACGCAGGAGCGTATCCATGCCCAAGCGATGGAGAGCGGGCAGGACTGCAATGCAACGACGAATAAGATGGCGAAAGTTCTCAACACAACATGGACACAATGCACCAAGTAAGGCGCCCTTCCCCAATCGGCTCGCTCTTCGGAAAAATTTTGAGATATGGAGATCAAACCCGACAGGGGACCATCACATAAGGCCGAAACGTTTGAAACTCCTTTTAGTCGCCTCTTACGACAGGCAGGAATACCGCGGGCCTATTCTAACCCCCGAACCCGCAGGGGGAGGAGGAATGGTGCTGCAGTCTTCTACCATAAACGCGTTTTTGAAATCTAGGTTTAGAATTTCGGGCTTCTGTTTATCATCATCAGTTACATTACCCGTACTGTCAGCAAGAGAAGGTATTGAATTACGTGTAGCATTCATAGATTTTACATACTACCAAAATTTTATAGCATTATTTTTAGAATCTGCAGATAAAATATTGCTTTCAAATTCGTTAAAAGAATCTCTCATTGTCCTTCTGACAGCTGCTTTCATTTCGCATAATTTCTGTTTCTCAGCGAGGCAGTAATTACATTTAAAACGACTGTGCAAAATTCTCTGCTTCCTCAGCAACTTCCTAATATGTTTGTTGTACCAAGGTGGATTCTTTCCCTCCCCTATACTTTTGCTAGGCACATACTTCTCTAGCACATGGTAGGCAATACCTTTAAATTCCGATCAAAGATGCTCAAATCTTTGTGTCCCGCGGTGAATGCTTGGAGCTGACTGTGAAGATATTCATTAATGACACTTTTATTTGCATTCCCAAACAAGAAAACTCTACACTGTTTCTATGGTTTTTTTGCAACTTCCACTGACTAATGAGGAAGTATTGAATAGGATTGGGGAGAAGAGAACTTTGTGGCACAACTTGACCAGAAGAAGGGATCAGTTGGTAGGACATGTTCTGAGGCATCAAGGGATCACCAATTTAGTATTGGAGGGCAGCGTGGAGGGTAAAAATCGTAGAGGGAGACCAAGAGATGAATACACTAAGCAGATTCAGAAGGACGTAGGTTGCAGTAGGTACTGGGAGATGAAGATGCTTGCACAGGATACAGTAGCATGGAGAGCTGCATCAAACCAGTCTCAGGGCTGAAGACCACAACAACAACAACTGACATAGAAGCAACAATGACATTATGGTCGCTAATACCTTCTTCTAGATTAACTTCCACAAAAATATCAGGTGTGTTTGTCACCAAGATATCTAATATGTTCCCATCTCGAATTGGTTTTCTAACCAATTGCACTTCTAGAATAACTTTACACCAATCTTTACTTCTGCCCCCTGTGATAAACGTGTGATTTTCCAGTCAATGGATGCTAGATTAAAGTCTCTACCTATAACTAATGGATAATCTGGATACTTACTTCCTATGTACTCAAAGACTTTCCCCGAACCGTTCTGTGACGTTTGTTGCGGATGCTGGTGGTCTAGGAAAACGTCCTAATACAATGGTCAATCCTTGTCTGATTGACAGTTTTATCCAGACTATTTCACAGTCCGACCCAGATCGATCTCAACTGCATTTAAACAGCTTTTAACTGCAATGAACACACCACCTCCCACAGCATAAGTCCTATCTTTCCTAAATATTTTCCAATCCGAGTTCACAATTTCAGTCCTTTTTATGTCTGGTTTCAACCAACTTTTGGTACCTAATACAATATTGGCACTGCTACTGTTTATTTCGGAGATTAACTCAGGGATCCTGCTACAGACACTTAGACAATTTACTAACACAAGATTAAGCATATTTAAATCCTTTGGAATGACCTTTTAGGCGAACTAACAATTTTTACAGTTGGCACAACCACATCAGTGTCATGAACTGGTAATTTTTCAGGCCAGCGGTTTGTTTCCCGTGGGGAGGAATCTAATATAAAAACCCCCATGTGCACGCCACAAGTACTGTGTTACCCATGTAACTGCTTCCTGTGTGTAGTGACCCCTGATCTATTGAGGGCATCCTACAACCTTCCACCCCATAGCGTAGGTCGAGGAATCTACAACCATTCTTGTCACAGAGTCGACGTAGCCTCTGGTTTAGATTCTCTACTCAACTCCAAACCAGAGGACCCCAGTCCACCCTGGGTACGATGCTGCAGATCGACAGCTTGGCTTCCACTCCTCGGAAGATGGAGGCCGCCTTCACCAATTTAGCCAGCCGGCGAAAGGACACAAAGATTTACTCGGAACCCCGACGACAGGCATCATTGGTGCCGACATGTGCAACAACCTGCAGCTGGCTGCCCTCCACACGCTCGATAGCCGCCGGAAGAGCCTCTTCCACATCCCGGACAAGGCCCCCTGGCAAGCACACCGAGTGAATGTTGGACCTCTTCCCCGCCCTAGCTACTATATCTATGAGGGGCTCCATGACCCGCCTAACATTGGAGCTTCCAATAACCAACAAACCCCTATCCCCACATGCCTGTCCGGACCTTGCTGAAGGAGTGGCCACTATCCTGGCAGAAGATGGATTCTGATCTGGCTCAGCGCCCCCCCCCCCCCCCCCCAGCATCAGATAGCACACTGAATCTATTAGCAAAGTACATGGGATTTTGTAGGAGCCTGCATCCCCCATGCAGTCTTCACCTTGAGGCTCAAGACTTCAACACAGTCTGCCACCCACACTGAGGTGAGAGTGGGCCGGACCCAATGCTCCCCATCTCCCTACCCTATGCCTCCTATCTCTGTTGACCATCCCTGCTGTAATAATTGCCCTACAAACCCTCCTACCACGACCTATATCAGCCCTGCAACTGGCAAAACATGTACTATGAAAGGGAAAGCCACCTCTGAAGTGACATGTCATACACCAGATGCTATGCAAACACTGTTTGGCCTTTCACACTGGCATGACTACCACCAAGTTTTCAGTTAGGATGAATGGGCAAAGGCAGAGGGTGTATACCGTCAACACGCAATATCCTGTTGCAGAATGGGCTCTACAACATGACAGTCATACCCTCAAGCCTGCGTCACCAACACCCCATTTGGATTCTTCCCCCAGATACCAGTTTCTCAGAACACCACAGGTGGGAACTGGCGCTACAACATGTCCTTGGTTCTCACCTCCCACCTGGCTTTAATTAACATTAATTTCTTCCAACTCAGCATTTATTCGCTGTAACTAATCTTTTCTTCACTCCCTTTTGGTTTGGTATACCCTTCGTTTTCTGACCTGTCTATTTTTCACAGCCCCTACTCCCATCTCTATCACATACAATGTACTTAGCTTTTTACTTTTATTAACTCATGCACGATGTTTTGGCAGTAATCTCTGTCTTGTGTATTACCCTGTCTTCTATCTTTAAGTTCTCAGGGTTTCAAATCTAATCCATTGCCATCTCCAACAATCTCTCCAACAATCAGTCCTTCCTTCTCATCCCATCTGATAAGCCTCCCCTGACCCAGGGTTCTTGGCAACTTCCCACTCTACCCTTTTCCTAAACCCTACCAGTCGTTTTCCATTACCCCTCTCTTCCTTCCCCTTCAATTTCATTATACTTTCAAAAATTGATTCTCTTCACGATTAACTGTTTCTGTTGACCTGGGTTACCTGCTTTCTGTTGCATAATATATAAGTAGTTAATGTATTGCTTAATCAGAAAATATATTTAGGTATTAACTAAAAGCTGTATTTTATATTGTGTTATTACTGGTAGTTTCTTATTATTTTAGGAAACAGTTAGCAACAACAAAAGCTGAACAAAAGCTGGGATGGACAACATCAAGACTCAACAGGAAGTGATAAAGAATGCACTGGAGATGTCAAGAAATGAAACACTACGAACTGAAGCAACATGCAGAAGATCTCCATAGCTTGACACTGAGTGTGAGGCAGCAGTACAGGAAAATCACGAGCCCTACAGAAGAACATTACAATCAATTTGCACAAGAGGAAATATAATGTTTATAAAATCAAAAGGAAGACTCAGAAGCAGATCCATCAATGAAAAAAAAAAAAAAAAAAAGAAAAAGAAAGAGGATGAAAGCAACCAACAAAAAACTGAAGCTTATGATGAATCTGAGGAGGACATTGTATAGGAAGGCAAATGTTTAGTTACTGTACCAGATATTAAAGTGGAAGATTCATATTGCAGATCAGACACGTGAACTTCTGCAGCAGGCAAATGTATGACTCTCAGTTGTTATTAACCAACTTCACCTCAACAAGTGAACTAAAACGGCCACTACTGTTTAACTCGACCAGTTTAAACTAGTGTTGCATAGTGCTTTAGCCTAGGAGCGTATAGCTTCCACCACTGCCATGCTTAATGTAGCTTTTATTTGTAATAGACATATATAACAAATCAGCAGTACTTGGATTTATATCAATCTCACGAACAAACTACTGCATATTAATCCATTACAGAACATCGACTTGTATTTTCCATCAAAAACAACTACAGTTTGGTTTGGTGAACCAACAGGCAATTTTCATCTTTTGTTGCAGAAGTTTGTGATCAGTTAACTGTTGTTGGCCCTAAAGTAAGGGTACAACAATGGCAATAAGTATATGACAGTTTTGGTTCACTAAGCATTATCATAAATGTTAAATTTCTTGATCTCTGGCAGAAACAACTGAACCATCATCAGGAACTGGTTAAACACTTAACTAGTTCAACAATGTAGTATTCAAAGGCACTCCCACTCATTCCAGCAATACAGCCATACAATGAGGCTCAATGAGACTGGCAGGTGTATCACAAAAGCCTCGCGTCACACTTTCAAGCAGGTGACATCAAATGTCTGGATCGCCAATGGGCCTTTTTGTTATCTACTAATCCTTGGTTATATTACTTGGTTCAAAATGTAGTCCCACTGTCCAAGCAGTCTGTTTTACTGTTGTCTGCAACATTCACTTTATTATCTAATCATTTTTCCAACAAAGTGCATGTGGTAGCAAGGCTAAAATACTTACAACCATTCAAGTAATATGTTTTTTGAAGTAATGCACCTTGGACTGCAGATTTTCAGGGGCGAGTGTAAAATGTTAATTCATGTGTAATTTAGTAAATCAGATGCAGAAAGTTTAATACGTATGTAGGGATTCACTTAGCCTCAGATAATGAGGTGTCCCCCGATCCAGTCTGTTCCCTGCCTGGCTGAAGTACCTCAAACTGCGTGTCCATCTGAAATATTGCAAGTTGCGTAACACACTTTTTCAGCAGATTTTGACATTACACTTGTGACCAGAGTGATACATTGATACAGTGCAGCGTGTTTCTACAACAGATGCTTAAAGTGGTAAACAAGTTCCATATGGCTCCAGTCACCCAGTCATGTTCTCCACAATCCCGGGGTACAGGATGTCATTCATTGTGGTACACAATGTTTTCACATTGCACGGACTGGTTTTCCTCGCATCCCTAACAGGAATATCCACGTTATAAGGACAAATGTTGTAAGTGTGTACACAGAAGTCACATTGCAGAAGTATGCCATAGCACAGTGGTCACAGGCATCAGCATAGCTGATTCAAATTAATAACACTTGAAGCACTGATAATGTGCTGGCACCATGTAAAATTTTGTTACATCCAACGATGCAAGACATACTTGTGACCTTTCTTTCCAATACCAGCACATCAGGCTCGGTCATTAGCCAGTCTATGTATAACCATACAAAAAAAGCAAAGCACTCAAAGACATAGTCAGATATCAATGACACTTACTACACATATATGCCACTGGCAGGTATGTAAATGATTACAGCTGCATTTCTCTGTGACAGGTATAACAACCACCATAGTGCATTAGTGTCATTCATTTTAGTGTTGTTAGCAGTTCTAGTAGAAAACATAAAGGTCATGAACAGCATTGGATATTGAGTGATCACTGTGAAGGACATGAAGAGGCCCAACACTACATTGGTCAGAAACTAGTGGCAGTCAGAATAGGATATTAATGTCTCATTTGTGGACTGCCTTTAACACCACAACACAAATGACTGCATTTGGAACTGTGACCTGGAAGTGTAGAAAGCTGATGAATGGCATAGCATTGTGCTCAGCACTGAATCGTGGTTTTGCACTACCCCAGGTGACAATTGTAGGTGAGTGCTGTAGCGGCCTGGGGAGACGTCCTTTTCACCCAATGTTCTGAAGGGGCTCTGATGTTACTACTGGCGTCATGATATGGGGAGCCATTGGGTGTGACTTTAGGTTATGGCTGGTAGTGATTGAGGAATCTCTGATGGCACAATGGTACATCACATACATTCTGCATCCTCATGTGTTAACTCTCAAGCAACAGTATCGTGGCACCATTTTTCAACAGGATAATGCTCATCCACAGATTATAGACATCTCTAAGAGCTGTCTGTGTGATGTTGACGTATTACCATGGCCTGCAAGATAACCATACCTGTCACCGACAAAACATGTGAGGGACCAGCTCAGATGTCAACTCCTGCCCAGTGTCAATAATCAAGATATCAAGGACTAGTTACAGCAGGGTGAGTTCATCTCAAGTTATACAGGTCATGTCAACTCGAGGTCATGAATTTCTCTGGTAAAAATATATATTAGACCTCTATATCAAAAGTGTTAAGAAATACAGTATTTTCATTTTGTATTAATTTTTGTAAACGTTACGGCCCTTTGAAAAATATATGTTTTACAATTAACTCTTAAAAGGCTTGGTGTTGCCATACCTATTCACTGATTATCAATTCTTTCACCTCCGACAATGTCTGTTAATGTGAAAAATACTAAGCTGCATTGTAGTTACAAATCCACGTTAAATTGTAGGTCTCCTTATATCAGCTGAAAGGTGCAAAACTGATTACCAAAGTACCAATGGCAACTAAAATGAAATAGTGTTTTACCCCAAAGAAGAACTTAAACCCTCAGCTCTGAGCACGAGTAAGCCGAGGAACTGTGGTTCAGGTTTACAGAAATAGTTGACCACATATGAAACTCCAGATAAGAACATCAACAACATCAGAAAAGATAGATTGCTTCTTCTTCTTCTTCTTCTTATACTGGCCACACAATCCACTGCCGGTCCTTGGCCTCACTCATTCCAGCATTCCACACCTTCCTGTCCGCTACATCTTCATATCCCAAATCCATTATATGCATGTCTCCCATCTTTCATCTCGTTCTTGGTCATCCTAGTGGTCTCATTCCTTCAGCTTCTCTACACTGCCTTTATTACCATGGTCTCCCCTCTCCTCTTCACAGGTCAGTACCACCTGAGTCTCTTACTTTTCACTCGCTACAATGTCAGGTAATGAGCATAATCGTCTTGAGTTCTCTGTTTTTCCTTATTCTCCATGATTCTTTTTTTTTTCACTGGTCTGTATATTTTCTCAGTACTTTATTTTCAAAAGTGATGAGCTTTTTCTCGGTTTTGTCGTCAGGGCCCATGTCTTGCTAGCATAGCACATTACTGGTTTGATGATGGTCTGATATATTCAGATTTTTGCCGGCCTGAATAGCAGCTTCGATCTTATGATGTTATGTACAGTTCCTAGACATATTCCCCAGCTTGAATTCTCATTATGATCTCCTGTTATAGAAGGTTTTGTTGGTTGATGTTGACACCAAGGTAAGTGAATGCATCTGTCTTCTATGTTGTTCATTTCCTGATTGTCAGATGGTTTGGTCCTAACGGAGATCTGCTTCCGATTACCAGGAACTTTGTTTCATTTCCATTTATACTTAGAACTATTTTCAACGGATCACCACAATATAATCCACAAAAGCCAGAACATTTATCTTTTTCCCTATGGTGACTCAGGCACATTATTGTGTTACTCTCCTCAGGATGTTGTTGAGTGCCAAATTGAACAGGGTTGGTGGTATATCTCCCTGTTTCACTCCTGTTTTTACCTCAAATGTTTCTGAGAACTCCCCCTGTACCTTCATCTACACTTTGATTCCATCACACACATTTTATTAGCTTTATCAGCTTGTCCAGCATCCCACACTCTGTGATTATCCTCCACATCTCTTCTCTCACTATGCTGTCATATGCTTTGTTGAAGTCTATATACATACAGAAGGTATCTTGACTTATCTAGCATTTGTCTTAGTGTGAATATTTGCTCAACTGTTGACTTACCCTTTCTGAACCTCACTTGTGCTGTGCCTAATGTTTCTTCAGTGCATGTGTTGAGCCTCTTCAGTATGATTCTTGACATTATTTTATAGCACATGCATAGCAGTGATATTCTTCTATAGTTCTGTCACAACATTTTGTTTCCCTTCTTGTATATGAAACATACAGCAGCAGTTTTCGATTCCTCCAGCATTACTTCTTGCCTCCTCACCTCTTTTATCAATTTGGCTAGCCATTCATATGTCTTGTCTCCCCTTCTTTGATTAGCTCTGTTGATATCATGTCAATGCCTGGGGCCATCTCATTTTTCAGTCTTTTTATTGCCTCCTTCACTTCCATCAGAGTTGGTTCTTTGACAAATGGTTGTACGTTCTGGTTGTTTTCTGGCCTGTTTTCATTGTCTTAGTTGTCTACCGGTCTCGTTCAGCAGTTCCTTGAAGTATCTTCTCCAGTTCTCTAGATTCGTTTCATTTGCAGTGAACGGTTTTCCATTCTCATCCTTCATTATCACAGGCTTAGCTCTGTTCTCATTTTTATAACTTCTCTTTGTCCTGTAAAACTGTTTACTAACGTTCTGGCTGTAGTCCTCCTCTGCCTTCTCTATCTGTTTATTTATGAATGATCTTTTCTGTTGCCTGATTGTTTTCGCCACTTATCTCATGGCTGTCCTGAATTTTATTGGGTTTTCACATTTGTCTTTGCTTATCATAGCCAGCTGTCTTCCTGGCCTGAACTGCTTTCCTACATGTTTCACTGAACCATGGTTTGTGTCTGATATTGCTATTATTGTTATCTCCTAATAGTTCCTGTGCTTTCTTCTTTATAGCTGTAGTTATCTTGTTCCACTCTGTATCTGTATTTTCACCTTCTTTCCTGTTGCTTTCAATCTTTAATTCGTGAAACTACTTCTGAGCTAAATCTTAAACTGCTTATTTGCTTCCTCTTCTCTTAGCCTACTCACATCTACTCGTCATGTTCTTTTGCCACTGTTGCTCATACTTGGTTGTTTTGATAATGATTGTTTCATCTTTACAAGCACAAGAGAATGGTCTAATCCAATATCAGCCCCTCTCACTGTCCTAACACCTGTTGCTGCCTTTTTACGTTTTTCCTCTATTAACACGTGAGGGAATGGTACAAGACTAACCCAAAGAACATCCAAACTGGAAGACCCAATGACAACTTAAGTTTAAATTGTCTAGGATTTGCTGATGACCTTGCTCTCTTGTCCAACAGTATTCAGGAAACCAAACAACAAGTTATCTCACTACAGGAAATAGCACAGAAAGTTGGTCTTGGAATATACTTTGAAAAACCAGTCATCATGTTGACTGACCCACCACTCATAAACAAAATTTCCATAGGAAACCAAAAAATCAAAATTGTAGATAAATTTAAATATCTGGGAGAAATCATAACATAGGTAGAACCTCAATGAAAAGCCAACATGGCCAACACAAAAAGCCTGTCAATAGCGACAAAATTAAAACACTACAAAACAGCCACTCAACCAGATATAACACACACAAGTGAAACCATCTTCAAAACAACTAACACTGCACAAATAGACAAAATACTCAAAATAGAGACACGAATCATCAGAATGTGCATCAACAAATCGTACCAGAAAGATGGACACTGGAGACTAGCTACAAAAGAAACAGTCTACAAGGAATAGAACTGGTAATGAGTACAATCAGGAAAATACGCATTTCACTTTTTGGACATCTAATCAGAACACCAGAGAACAGGATCATCAGGAGAATAATAGAAAAATTGTGGAATAGTAAGTGCAACATTAAGTGGATTACAGAAATCAAGGAAGATATGGATGAGCTACAGATTACATTGGAAGACCTAAGAAACAAAACTGACAACTGAGGAAACTCACAGACAAACAAACCAGACTGCAAGTGAGAATCAACAAACAGACAATAAGAAGGGTGATTTCTGATGAAGAAAGAAGGATGAGATCTGAGAGAATCAAGAAGTACTGGGCTGACAGGAAACCGAAAAATTCTTTGTATAAAGTTGGCTAGAGTGGTGCAATGAAGGACATAAAACGTAAATAATAAATTATTATTAATAATAATAATAACACATGGTCTTTTTGGTTCCTAGTTAGCCCAACCAGGGAGGTCTATGTTACTTTATGTTATGCCTCTACAGGGAATGATGCACTGTCAATTTACATGTTTCTAGCTGTGGCGAAGTTGATGAGCCACGCCTGGAAGGAAGATAGAATTGCATCCGGTCCCAAGCCTGGATAAAGTGGAAGAGTTAATCATTGGACTAATCATTCAACATTGTAAAAAATTAGAGGGTTCCTACACACTCACACCCTGCCTCGTATTGGAATGGATGTCATGGAAAACGAAACAAGCCTACAAATAAAGGACTACAAATAGGAACATGGAATGTAAGAACACCACAAACACTACACGCTGCACGACAGACAAAGATACTTGATGAAGAACTAACAGAGTACAAGATGAATATTACAATCCTGCAGGAGAGAGATGGCCTGGACAAGGCATACACAGAACGAAAACTGTACAGTCATATACAGTGCAAACAAACATGGTCATCATGTATTTGGGACAGTATTTCCACTACATAATAAAATAATGCTCAATTTGATGACACGACAATACGTCAATGAAGGGATACCCTATCTCAGGATCAGGGGTACATATAGAAACATCTCAGAAAGTTTCCATGACACAACTGAGGACAAATTCTATGAAACATTAGGCCAGATGTGTTCCAGATTACCACGATATGACATCAAAATTGCACTGGGAGACTTAAATGCCTAAATAGGACAAGAACACCAATGGCAAAAATATATAGCCGTGTTCAACTTGCACACTGAAATAAATGATAAAGACAGATTGCTAATTACTGTAAAGAAGACACGTTAAGTTGCATCAGATATGCACAATTAAAAGACACTTACATAAAGCTTTCAGGCCCAGTCTTCATCAGCAAAAGAGAAACACACACCATCCACACGCACAGGCAAACACACCTCATGCAAACATGACCGCAAACTCTGGCAGCTCAGGCCACAATGCATGTATCATCTGGGATGCAAGCAGAAATCTGGAGAGGGCGGGGAAGGGAAGGGGTAGTAGTGTACTGATGGGAGGAGAGACAAACACAGTCTGGAGGTGTGTGCAGGGACTAGAATGACAACAGGCACAGTGTCAGGAGGTTGTCGGGCAGAGAAATGGGTAAAAAAGGAGCGAAAAATGAGAAGAGCGGGAAAAGATGGGCAGATGCATTGGCAGAGGATGGCAAACAGACGTTTGCAGATGAAAATGGAGAGATGATGATAGGACACTGGGGGTGGAAACTGTTGGGTGGACAGTGTGGCGACGGTATATTACCTGATGTTAAGGCAAGGATAATTATAGGAGCAGAAAATGTGTTGCAAGTATAGTTACCACTTGTGCAGTGGTGGAGGGAAGGATCCATATGCCTATGGTAGTGAAGCAGCCATTGAAATCTAGCTTGTTATGCTCAGCTGCGTGTTGTGCCACAGGGTGATCTACTCTGCTCTTGGCCACAGTTTGGTGGTGGCCATTCATACTGGTGGACAGCTGGCTGGTAGTCATACCAACGTAAAAGGCTGTGCAATGATTGCAGCAGAGCTGGTAAATGACAGGGCTGCTGTCACAGACAGCCTGGCCCTTGAATGGGTAGGATAAACCTGTGACAGAGCCAGAATAGAATTGGGCAGGTCCTGCACTTCGGTCTTTCACAGGAATATGATCCTTGTGGCAAGGGGTTGGGATTGGGAGTGGCATAGGAATGGACTAGAATGTTGCGGAGGTTGAGTGGGCAACGGGAACACCTCATTAGGAAAGGTGGGAAGGATCTCAGGTAGTATGTCCCTCATCTCATGGCATGATGGTAAGTAATCAAACCGCTGCTTAAGGATGTGGTTAACTAGTTCCAGTCTGGGATGGTACTGGGTGATGAAGGGGGGCACTCCTTTGTGACTGGTTGTTGGGAGTGGTGGGAGAATTGGGGGTGTGAGAGGAAATAGCACGGGGGATCTGTTTGTGGACTAGGTCTGGGAGATAGTGCCTCTTTGTGAAGTCCCTCAGAATACTGAGCAAGGGAGCTTCTGTCACTGTAAATATGCCATCCCCCAGTGGCCAGGATGTATGGTAGGGATTTTTTAGTATGAAAGGGATGACAGCTGTTGAAATGCAGGTACTGTTGGTGGTTGGTAGGTTTAATGTGGATGGAGGTGTGGATGGATCCATCAGAAAGTAGGAGGTATACATCCAGGAAGGTGGCACTCTGGGTTGATGAGGACCAGTTGAGGTGGATGGGAGAGAAGGTGTTGAGGTTGTGAAGGAATTACAATGAGGTATCTTGGCCCTGAGTCCAGATCATTAAAATATCATCAGCGAGCATGAACCAGATTAAGGGTTTGGTGTTTTGGGAGACTAGGAAGGACTTTAGATGGCTCAAAAATAGGTTGGCATAGGAGGGTGCCATGGCAGGTGCCCATGACTGTGCCATGGATTTGTTTGTATACAGTCCTTTCAAAGGAGAAGGAGTTGAGGATTAGGATAAAGTTA